>NW_021639850.1:856845-884527 GCF_002087225.1 Trypanosoma theileri
TTTTTTTTTTTTCATCATTCTTTTCTCTCTTTCCTCTATTCTCTCTATCAATGGAGTTCCTTTCCCTTCCCTACCCTTCCCTTCTGAGTAACATCTGCATACCCACCACATTGAAGTATTTGCAGTTTCCTTTTTTTGTTTCTTCTTTTCGTTTTCTTTTCTTTTTTTTAAATTGTAAATATATATATATATATATATATATATATAAACACATTTTATTCCCTGTTCGTTTTCATGGAGAGAATATAAAGAGGTTCTAACGTTTGGTAAGGAGATAAAGAGTTAATTATTATACATAATATATATATATATATATATATATATATATTATATTATATGTATAAAAAAGATGAGCCCAGCCACTACAAGTATTTTTTTTTTTCTTCTTTTTTACTTTCCATCGTGTCTCACTGCTACTACAATTCCCACCTCACCTCACCTCCCCCTTTTTTAAATATATATATATATATATATATATATATATATATAATATTCCTTTTTTTTTCTCTTTTTCTCAGACTAGCTCGGGTGGACCTTTAACCATTGTATCTTCCTCATAACGCAGAATTTCCTCCCGAAGTACTTTTCGGAGATTCAAGAACCATTGATGGAATACAGTGGTTTTCCCTGCAATACGGTATGGAATGACTCTAGTATACTTAGACATACAAGGAAGTAAACGAATACCCACTTCAATGACTTTTTTATTAGACTCCATATAGGTTCCATAAAGAGTACCTGTTACACTATCTTCGAATTGAGTGGAAAGGGCCTTTTCTGCTGAATGAATTCGCATACTAATATTTTCTCTAGTTCCAGCGACTGTAAATCCTGTACCTACGCAACTATTTACTGCTCCAATTTCAGTAACGTTAAATATATCTTTAATACTACGAAGTCTTCGTACAATAGGGTGATCCTTAAAGGCATCATAACGAGTACACATATTAACAAATTCCTCAAATGACATTCTTCCTCCACCATGACGTTGTGGATCAATAGTATGAAAGAAATCTCGTATTTCTTCTTTTGAAATACCAAGATGAAGTCTATTTAGATCTTCTTCTGTAATTAAACCAGTATGATCAACATCAATAGAATCAAAAGCGTGACGAATTTCTCTCAAATATTCCTTTTCTAAATCATAATTGAATAAATTAGCCATGGAGGTGATATTGTACTTTTTACCCACATTTTGGTTTTGTGTCCATCCAATAATAAATGCTTCCTTTGATATACACCCATCCTTATCTTGAGCGAAATTGGACATAAAACTTTTTACTTCTTCCTCTGATACCGGTTCGTTATTCTTTAACTTGATAAGTGCATCTCGGACCTCTTCATGATTTAAAAATCCATTTCCATCCACATTACATGCATCGAAGGCTCTACCAATTTCATTTAATTGTTCAAATGAGGCGGAGCCCTTTTCTTCTGATCCCAATGTTGGGGATAATACTCGTTGCATAAAATCCCCAGACTTTGGTGTTGTTAAGGCGGAGGAGCTGGATTCCAATTGCATACTAGGAAATAATGACATATCCAAATCCACTTGAAACCAAGGATGATTAATAACATCTTCTGAAGTGTAGCGAGTTTTAGGATCTAACTCCAGTAAACGTCCGATAAGATCTGCAGCATTTGGAGAGAGATATCTATTTCTTCTGTTGTATTGACAAGTAAGAATACGTCGCTTGGTCTCTGCATCTGTGCGATCTGTAAAAGGTAAATAACCACAAAGCATAAAAAATAAAATAGCTCCACAACTCCACATATCACATGCACTTCCTTCATATCCTCTACCACTTAATACCTCTGGTGCTTGGTAATCAATACTTCCCGCAAGAGAGTGAAACAGAACCTTGTGATCATCTGTAAAACAGCCTTCCTTTGTATACCGTGAGAGACCCCAATCACACAATTTCAATTCATTTTGTTCGCCCAAGAGAAGATTTTCAGCCTTGATGTCACGGTGAACAATATGGAGACCGTGACAATAATGAACGGCGGACATCAGCTGTTGAAAATACAAACGAGCAGTTTGCTCATCAAATCGTTGGGAATTCACAATTTTATCAAATAATTCCCCATTAGGGGCCAATTCCATCACAAGATTGTATGAACTTGATGACTCAAAGGCGTCAAGTAGTTTTACAATGTGCGGATGACGTATCTTCCGCATTACCTCAATTTCACGATCCACATATGATTTTATATCAAACGCTTCTATTTTTTCCTTTTGAAGGACTTTCACAGCTACATTTATTTTTCGCTTCCTATCATAACCGAGGTATACTTTACCAAATCCACCGGAGCCTAAAACTTGCTTAAGTTCAACGGTCCCAGCAATAAGTGTCGTGGTAGCGTCAAACCCCATCTTTTTTTTTTTTTTTTCAGAAAGCTACTAATATATATATATTTCTTAACGAACGCTATTTAACGGGAAACAATACAGAAAAATAAATAAAAAAAAAGAACTAGAAGAGGTAAAATAAAAATGAGGATTTACAAGAATAGTCGTAAATACACACACACACGTATATATATATATATGGAGGATAGCATGATCAATAAATAAATAAATAATAATAAAAAAGAAGATAAATATAAACATAAATGGTTGTGGTATTAGCAGTAGTAGAAGTATTAAAGGCACTGAAATTTCTTTTCTTTCTTTTTTTTTCTCATATATCCACAAACAGAGAAAGAAAAAAAAAAAAAAAAACATGTCATTTCATAGCACAATCTATTGACCTTCGTCAGAAGCAAATCTGTTTAAATGAGAACAAACTCTCTCTCTCTCTCTCTATCGCTTTCTCTTTCTTTCTTTCTTTCTCTCTGTCACTCTATGGAAATATATATAAACTATTCCATTTCCCCAAAATTTCATTTTTTTTTTATTTCTTTTTTAGTTTTCTTTTTTTCTCTTTTTCATTTTTTAAATCCATTTTCAGAAAGTTCCAGTTTCCTTCGTCGTAATACAGGTTCCCCCGCATCCCCATTTGGTTTCTCCCACTCTTTCGTTACGGATTGCATTAACACTCGCAGTCGTCGTTCAAAGTAAACATCTCCTCTTGATTGACACCAAACATCAAAACGGTTTTCCGGCATTCCTTTAATAACTTCTCCCATATTCTGCATACTAAATCCCGTTTCATATGCCATGAGAAAAAGATTTCGATCAAACTCATGTGTCCCACGACCTTTAAATGTTAATTCAGACTCTGGATGATCGTAACTTTCCACTTTCCATCTAGCCGCTCGAAGGGCATCTTCATTCTTTTTTCGTTTCGCCTGAGACTTTTTAATACGTTCTTCAATACAGGCAAATCCTTTTATACACTGTTCCCCACGTTCAAGAAGGGCAGTGACGTAATCTCGTACTTCTCCCACTGTCTTGTTAGATGCCACTGCGGTGGTTAAACCTGGATAATCCGTTACATCATAAGATCCACTGCAGAGAGCGGCTACAAGACGACGATATTCTCTGAAACTCCAATTTGCAAATCCCTCTTGAAGAAGTCGTTCTCGTTCTTCCTGCTCGACAGTTGTTAACGTTTCATCTTCCTCCATTTCATTATTTTTTTCCCCATCCGTTCCTTCTCCTTTTTCCTGTTGTTGCTGTTGTTGTTGTTGTTGGGGGCCATCACTATTTCCTGTATTCTCATACTTCCGTTTCCAATTCTGAACCATGAGAGCCACTTCCGTATTGTGAAGTTCCTGCAATCGTTTGAGATTATATAATTGATGAGGAAGAAACTTTGGACATTTTGGTAATCGCAATGGTGGGGCTTTCGTGGCGCGACTTTGTAAACGTTCCACTTCTTCCTCTGTGTAGTGTTGAACGGCCTCTCGCACACGATGTCCACGTCCGAGTTTCTCTCCCACACTTAAATATTCCGTAATCATTTCTGTTGGTACCACCATTTGGGTATCTTTCGCTGCAAATTGACAGGTGTAGGGTAAATTATCTTTAGCCTCAATTGCCCCACTGGTGGATCGAAAAAAAACAAGAGCTTCTGTTAAGTTTGGATGAAGTACCACCTTTGTCACTTCTCCATATTGAGAACATTGATGATGTAAGTCATCTTGTGAAATGGGAGTTGTGAGAGTGAGGTGAAGCATACGAGATTCCACACCAGTTTTAAATCGTACACCTTCAAAATCATATACATTCGCCTCCTCCGCACCAAGTTTAAAACTGGCTAAAGACATTTGAATTTGTTCTTTAATAGTGGAATTCAATTCTTTAGATTTTTCTTCTCCTTCGAAAAGTCTATCAATATCTGCTTCTGTAATATCTTCATCCTTTGCTTTAAAGAGTTCCTCGGCTCCAAATTTAATCATGGAGAGAAGTTCCTCTTTAGAAACATTATTACCATTACGTCCTTGCATACGTCCTTGTTGAACCACCATCGCATCAAGATAAAGTTTTTTTAATGCCCGGCGATAAATCTTTTCCTCCACTGTACCATCCGTTACAAATCGATAAACACGAACCACTCGTTTTTGTCCAATACGATGGGCTCTATCTTGTGCTTGAAGATCCATTTGTGGATTCCAATCGGAATCATAAATAACAACATGATTGGCAGCTTGTAAATTAATACCAAGACCTCCTGCTCGTGTGGAAAGTAAAAAGATAAAATAATCACTATTAGGTGAATTAAATGCTGCCATTTGAGCATCACGATCATATCCACTAGTATTTCCATCAATACGACATACTTTAAATCCACGCATGGAACAATAATCTTCCAAAATATCCAACATAGTTGTAAATTGAGAAAAAATTAAAACTTTATGTTTTTCTTCTTTATCAAGAAGGAGTCGATGAAGTAATTTATCAAGAATAATCATCTTTCCACTGTATTTTACAATACGTTCATCTGTAATAAATGGTGGACCTTCTTCTCCACCATCCATCATATAAGGATGATTAATAACTTTACGCAAACTCATCATAATATTAGTTAAAGAAGACATATTTCCACCTGAAGATTTATTAAGTACTTCTGCATCTTTTGCTAATACATGCATATACCATTTTCGTTGTGTCTTGGTTAAACTACAAGCAACATAAATTTCTTTCTTTGGAGGTATACCAGTATTAACTTCTGATTTTAAACGTCGAATCATAAGAGGAGCAAGTATTTTGTGCATATTAGACATTGCATTACTATCCTGTTGTCCACTTGTAGTATCAAACCACATTTCAAAAGATCCAGCATTATCAAAAAGGCGAGGAACAAGAAAATGTAATAATGCCCAAAGTTCTTTAAGATTATTTTGTAATGGTGTACCTGTTATAATAAGACGATGATTACTAACAAGAGAATCAAGGGCATTATGTGCACGACTTTCCTCATTTTTAAGTTTATGTGCCTCATCTACAATGAGATATTGCCAATGAATACGTTTAAACGTTGGTAATTCATCTAATACCATTTCAAATGTAGTCACAATCACATCATATTTAATATTATCATATGGTTGTAGATGAGATTTAATTAATTCTGGACGTATATCACTAGATCCATGAAACTTAAAGGCACTAAGTCCTGGACACCAATGTCTAAGTTCACGGTACCAATTACCCATAACAGACTTTGGACAAACAACGAGATGAGGTCCGGGAAGTCCATATGTAAACTTCAGATAGGCTAATGTGGCTATCGTTTGCAGTGTCTTCCCAAGTCCCATCTCATCTGCTAAAATTCCATTTATACAACGAGAAAAGAGTCCTAAAAGCCAATTTACTCCTTCAATCTGATATGGACGTAGTTTTCCTCGAATATACGATGGTGTTTCAGTGAGATGTAACATATCATCAAACCCCATGGAATCTGTTTCCCCTTCTTTACTGTAACGATGACGAAGACGACTTTTATTTTCCCCTTCATGTTCTCCTCCCCATTCACGTACTCCTGTCCAATACTCCGTTTCTGTGAGTAATCGATCAAAGGCGGAAAGTTGTTGGTGTTTGGGTGAGGCACGTAAGCCTCTAATAATATTTTCTCGCTCATGATATATTTCTGTGTGTCGTCTTCGCTGCTTTGCTGCCACTTTCACACTTTGGGCCGCATCAAAAGATGGTGGGATGTAACCTTCATACACTTCGGCCTCACTCTTGGCGTTAGGGTCAAGACCAGCCCGCACACATCCCAACAGTATCTGTTCATACAACTCAGACGCCGCGAGATCATTCATGCGACGGTCCAGTTCGCTGGCGGTGTGTAGATCTTGACGCTGTCGCACTGGGCGACGATCCGCACATGTCGTCGTCATCATCATCATCAGATGGAAACTTAGAGGTTGTATATAAATAAATAAATAAATAAAAAGAAAGAAAAAAAGAAAAAAAAAAGAACAGAATGAGAGAGAAAAAAAAAACAAATACAAAGAAAAATAATATATATATGTATATATATATTTTTTTCAATTTATCGTACCTTTTATTTTTCTTCTCCTCTTTGATTTCTGAAGAAGTTTTGGTTTCACACTCCTCTCTCTCTCTCTCTCTCTTTTTTTTCGTCATTAATTTACCTGTTACCCTCAATTATATGTATGTATGTATTTTTTTTTTTTTCGTTGTTGTTGTTTACATAAGGCGTTAAGAAATGTTACCAATCATCCACGACACCGAATCGATCCAGGAGTTCTTGTTGTTCTCTGACATCCTTCTGTACTTTTTTTCTCAAATAAAATACGGGGCAGTCCTTGCTGGTACAGATAACCTCCTGATTTAAGGATCCTTGACATTGTTGGCATTGGGTCCATACCTGTGAATAAATTGCCTCGTAGTGATTTCGTTTTGCCACAATCTTTCCATAAATATCTGGTTCTTTATGATGACAATTTTCACAGAGGGCTCCACTCTTTATAACGGCTCGACATGAAATACATTGAAGTTGAAACTTTACGAAACTCATTAAACCTCCTGCATTTTTGCTTGGTGCCGATACCGCTATATGCCGTGTGTGTTCACCCTTTATAAGAACACTTGGATCATCCAGAACACCTTCAAAAACACGTAAAATAGGCGGGGCAAGTTGATGTTCTAGATAATACTGTGTATCGATTGGAATATTATTATCTAATACGTAAATAGGATCTTCACTTCGTTCATAGGCTTTAGCGCCTTTCGCCGCTCGTATGATAACATAAGCCACACGATCCCCAATATTTGGAGCAGATGCGGGATCTCGTTTTCGCATACGTTCAACGAGGGCAATATGAGCCTGTCCCCCTGCATACTCATCCTCTGCTTTAGAGAATGCTTTGGTAATTACGAGATGTGAAATATCCAGACGATTCAGTAAAAGATCACGAATGGTTCCTTTTACATACTCTACTGCACTTTCTACTGAACGTTGAATTAATATTCTATTTAAAACTCCAGAGACAATACTGGCCACAAGAGGACAGTTGTCACGTCGTACGGTTTCTATGCCTTTTGCATCCAATTTATCATATTTTTCTGTATTAGTCCAGAGGAGTCCTGCATACCTCTTCTTGTTCATTAATAAATATGGAAAGTACACCTTTTCAAACTCCAATTTAATAGGTTTAAGAAAGTGATTCGATACTTTTTCTGCTGCCTCCTTTCCAAACTCCATCGCAACTTTTAACCTTTCCTTATCACTGCTAGACTCATCCGTTACACACTTAATCATCACAGAATCGGTATCACCATATACCACCTTTACGCCATTGTAAAGAGACTCCACAAGAGATTTAGTTTTATCAATCATTTCTCGTCCATACGACGTAACAGAAGAACTAACTTCTAAACAAGGTAATTTCCCTACTTGAGCACCTGTAAAACCATAAACGGAATTAGCACTTACTTTAAGTGCTAATTGACGACCATTTAAAACTTTATATTCCACCGATTCTATAGGGGTATTTTTCATTAATGTTTTTGCATGCTTTCGAGCTGCAAGGAGATCTTGTACTACTTCAGGTAAAACACCAGGGAATAATTCTTTTTTTACAAATGTATCACCCGTAGGAGTACGACTTAACATATCTTCAGGACATCTCGCAATGTCAGATGGGCGCAGTAGTGTTGAGTAACACAAATTATGAGCAATAATAATAGAAGGATATAGAGATGCAAAGTCAAGAGTGGCAATAGGACAGTTATAAAATCCTTTTATAGGTTCAATAACAGTAGCACCTTCATAACCTCGTTGATCAAGTCCACCAGAGTATTCTACTGTAGGTATGACTAAGTTTCTAGCCTTTCCTTTACGTAAAAGCATGGAGAAAACTTTAATTTGTTGTCCACGTTCTAGTAACCATCCAATTGGTACACCCGTTACACGTGCCATCTCTACATTATTTACCATTATCATAAGTCGTTCTAATAGTTTTACTGGTAGCAACGCATCTTTTAAACAATACACCGCCAAACGACGACGTGTTTCTGGAGTACCTTGTTGAAGATCTGCAATAATAGAGTGATGTACATCTTCTTTTTGTTCTCCCAAGAAATTCTGGGATACAGCATTAAGAGAATAGGTTCGAAGTTTAAAATCACGTTGAATGACAACCATAACATCCATAATTACACGACCTTCTAATACTAATTCAGTATACTCTCTGTTTCCCATTTGTTTAGACATAAATTTCTTATCTCGTGCCACTGTTCGTTCATTAATTTGACGTCCCCAGTAGTGAAAAGCATCATTGATCTTTAACGCTATTCCACGATTCAAAAGATATGGAAAGTCAAAATTACAAATATTATATCCTGTAAAAATATCAGGATCAATAAGTTTAACGAAACGTACCCAAGCCAGAAGCATTTCTTCTTCTGTATCATATGAGTAAACTTGAGCACCAGCGATAGTTCCACAACTTTTTAAAGTAAATATAGATCGCGTAAGTGGTTCTGATTCACTACCATAGTTTATACAATGATTAGCTATTTGAATAACAGGGTCTTTTTCAGGTTCTGGGAAAAATCCTTTCCTGCCTTGACATTCAATATCAATAGAAAGAATACGAAATGGGGCAATGGACAAAAACTGTCCAACTGCTTCATGATTTTGAACTACTTCATGCGAGCAACAAACTTCAATTTGACATGTTGAGGTGCGTACTGTGGAAGGGAAGAATTTCCCTGCAGGTACTGTAAGCCAATTACAACCACCTATATCATTATCAACGAGGAAACGGAGTGGAAAGATAACGTTACTCTCAAAGGTTGGAAAGACACGGATACCTTCCCATGCCCCAGCACACATGACACCACGATCGCTGAGTAGACCTCTAAGTTTCGGAATATGTTGCGGGAGTTGTACAACAATCTTAAGATGATCACTGCTGCCGTCATTTTGATAGTACATAATACTCCGTCTTTTGTGTAACTCAATACGCACTACAGTACCTGATACATGTGTTTGGGAATCAAGCATAGAGTTCAATTCATTCATAAGTGTCTGTGAGTAGACAGGTAACCAATTCTGTGGAGCCTTAATCCACAGATACGGTTCATAGTTGTAGCAATGAACAAGGACGCTGTATCCCTCTGCAGTCACACCGTAGAGACGAACAATGGGGTTTTCCGGGTGCTTTACGGTGGAAACCGTCTCGTGTGGACTTCCCTTTGTCTGGCAGCAGTCGAGTAGCTGGAAGAGAAGATCGCGGGTTTGAATGTCTGCCGGTGGCAGGGGACGGGCGAGAGATGCCCAGCGGTCCATTAGGATAAGAGTGGGATTATTATTATTATTTTTTTTTTCCTTTTTTATCTTTTCCCTAACACGTCTCTTTTTGTTGTTATGGTTGTTGTTGTTGTTGTTCTTTCTTCTTTTTTTTTGTCTTCTTCTTGTTTGGTTTCTTTTTGTATTGGTGACTGGATGTATCCGGGGAAAAGCAGTTAAATCCACACCTCTAAGAGAGAATAGAGAAAAAAAGAAAAGAAAGAGAGCACACAAACACACAGAGACATCCATATATATAAATATAGCAATATATAGCAATATTCTTTCCCAACACTTAAAAAAAAGAGAGTAAAAATCAATTTCTTTTTTCTTTTTTTTCTCTGGCATTACAATAGAAATGCAAGGAAATAGAAACGAAGCAAAGTATTACTTCACCGGCCTTTAGGACCATATGTCCGTGCATATAGTTGCCGAAGTGTCTGACGAACAGTTTGGCGGCTTTCCTCACATGGTGCCGCGTGCTCCAGTATCTTCCAGATATTTTCTTCTCGCCTAATATGGTGTTTATCAAGAAGATCACTCTGCACCACCTGCATAGAAAGCCTCCAGTTCCCAGTGAGTGCGAGTCGCTGGAGCAGAAGTGGTAATGTTTTCTTGTCTAAAACACGTGAGCGAATACCTTCCGCAATGATGTGTTGCACTTTTGTGTTCCCACCTCCGCTTGACTGCAGTTTCTCAGAGAGCCGACTCACTTCACGGATAGGTAGTCCTTTCATCCTTCCAGGAGTCTGAATAGAAAAAGAAAGAGGAAAGAAGAAGACCCCAGAAGATCTTTCAACGACAGCTCAGAAAAATCCCATCAACAACAACAAAAAAAAAAAATAGGAAAAGATCTATTTTTTTTTCTTATTTTTCTCACTTTCGCCGGTATAATATAAACATCCTAGTTGTTGTTATTACCAAGTCCAAGAAAAACATGCAGTTCTCTCTCTCTCTCTCTCTCTCTCTCTCTCTCTATATATATATATATATATATATCCGTTGGGAGAAAGAGAGAGAGAGAGAGTGCGAGATTAAGAAAATCCATCACCACAGCGATTCAACTGTCAATGCAATGTATTTCTTCGTCTTTTTCAGGCACCTTTTTCAAGAGCATTTAATTTCTCTCGGTTGCGCAAGTACAACTCAAGAGGAAAATCAGGGGCAATATCAATCATATCTTCTGGGAACCAGTAATTAAGAAATGTAAGAAGAAGCCAATCTATAATACACAAGAGCCAGCATATAACTCCGAACAACATTCCAACTGATGCGTAGTTCATCAAACGTTCATAAAGTGACGGAGTTTTACTATCCAAAATTCTTTCATACACTCGCTCTGTGCGCTCCGCTACCCAGTCCCAACTGTAGAACCGTCTAACACTCTCATGAATTTCCCACGGAGAAAGATATGGAACACGAAGAATAGCTTCCTCTAGTGCCGCAGTAATAGAGGCAGGATCAGGTTCAGCCAATAGCAGCATATTAGGTGGGAGTACTTCAGGTACACCCCCCACCCGCGTTGACACACCTAACATGCCACAAGAGGCTGCCTCAATTAAAGCAATACAGAACGCTTCTGTCAAACTACAATTCAAAAATATTTGACCTTGCCTCAATACGCTCCGCACTTCAGAGTGTGTGAGAGGTCCAAGCATTTTAACTCGGTCCATCAAGTTGTGTCGCTCAATCATTTGTTGAATCTGCGATCTACGAGGCCCATCACCACCAATAATCCATTTGATATCAGGATGCCTCCTGCAAATCTCGGGAATCACATCAACGAAAAGGTCAGATCCTTTTCGATATACAAGCCGAGCAATAACTACAATTGTCAGACCTTCCTTGTCAATCTTTGAGGCCCACGACTTGTACTTCATATCCTCTGGAGGAGTAAACACGGAGGTATCCGTCGCGTTTGGGATAACGCTAACACGTTCAGGTTCTATTCTAGCACGAAGTACAGTATTTTCCCTTGAAGTATTACTAACACAGATTACCTGATCAACATTACGAAGGCTCCATTCTAGCACCTTGTTAATGTGAATAGAAGCTGCATCAGCAAATCCAAATAAAGAATGATCTGTAAAGCACGTTTTCAGGCCTAAGGTACCAGCATGAAACAATGCTTCATGACAAAGATTAGACGTTGTCTGATGCCCATGAACAACAGTTATACGCTCACGAATAAATACAGACCTCAAGTAAGGAAAACTCAGAAACCAGGTCGGAAGTGTCACTGAACCCGGAGGTAACTTAGCTGCCAAAAAAGGCAAATAATACACCTTCATTCCATTCGTAAAGTAACGTACACCACACCTATCACCATACGCACGTGTAATAACAACGATCTTGTGACCCCTACGCATGAGACACTGTGCCACGTTGTAAATGTGTACCTCCACCCCGCCAAACCCGGGAAAGAAAAAGTCCGACACCAGCGCCACGCGGTGTCTGCCCATCCCGCCACACAGCCTTTCTACCCCTTCTACACAGAAGCAGACCCATGGGGAAAAAAAAGAAGGAAAGATAGATATATACTCAAACAGAAAAAAAAAGTAAAGAGAGAACACAACAACACCAGATGTGGAGTCTGACACTCGCAGAGCCAACAATAAACACCCATGTGGGAGTAACCACACAGGTTACAGGATGAGAAGAATTGCCTACAAACGTGTCTCCTGCAGCACATAGTATATCTTGCCTGCAATCACAATATTCCACGCATACCATATATTTTGCCCAACGACATCATTAGAAGCATCACTGTGCTATACATCTGAGACGAAAAGAGACACTGCAATACATCAGAAAGGGGGTGACAGTGCTCACGAAAAATACAATTATCAGGGAAAAAAAAAAAGAAACAAACGCACAAGAAACACATACGGGAATAAGAGCGAAACAACCAGTGTTTCGTCAGCGTACCCTAGATACAGTGAATTCACTCAAATACATTTAGCCCATACAGCGGCACAGGGGAGATGTTTTCCCATCCGCTGAGAGAATTAGAAGAAAAAAAAAGCCGCAAAAAACATGCGTCGATGACTGAAAACAAGGTAAGGTAGGAATGGAGCACCGGGACTCGATTAGGAACTGTCTAAAAGTATTACTGGTGCCACTCGACTACGGCAATAAAGACCTTGTCAAGGAAGGAGACACACAACGGCGTGGTGGTGTCGCACAGCAAAGCTTTAGTGTAATATCTGTTTTTTTTACATTCCAACCCTGGAAGTTGGGAGTGACTTACGCACCTCAATAGTCACGTTCGAATCGCTCCCGCTCATATCTGTTACCTCCACAGGTGCATACAATACAGCCAATGATCGGCGCGCTTCTGAAAAGCTAACGATAGAATTTCGTCCCAAAAGTCGATCAACAAGACTGTGGGAAAGGCTTCCACGTCCCGCTTCCGAAGTGCCACCGGCACCGTGCGAACTCTCAGTCAACACTTGAGCCCTGCGATCAATAACACGGCACAACTTTAGTCCCAATTTATCTGTAAGGTCACGGCAGTAGTCTTCATGAGACATGCTGGCAGGTTTAGATGCGATATTCACGTTCCATCGCTGTAGCAGTGGTTGCATGGCTTTTGCTCGTTGATTCAATGGAAACGGACTGAATATTATAGTTAGCAGATTGGTGAGAGCTTCAATAGCGGGATTTGGCACCTCACCCTTCAACGGTTCGGAAGAACAACCATCACTTGTTGATGTGTCACCCAGCAGTTCCTCATTAACATTGTCAAGCCGCAGTGCAGCGAAGGTGCGGCCGGGCACTGCGTCCAGCTGGTACATCTCCACAGGCTTCGGCACGCCACGCAGCGCCACAGGGCCCAGCGCAGTCACGTCCAGCTGCTCACGCTCAGCTGTGCTCAGCGCCATGTACGTCGCCCGCGTCAGCAGCACCTGCCCGCCGTTCGCAACGCTCTCCGTGCGTGCAGCCATGTTCGACGTGCTGCCGTAGTAGTCGTACCCCTTCGTCACCTCGTCGTGCTGGATGTCAGCAAGCCCGGTGTGCATCCCAACACGAACACGCAGACCATTCCAGTACTGCCCGTACACAGCAGCGTCGAGGCGTGCAGTCGGCGGCACGTACTCATCGTCCTCCTCTGCCTTCCCCTCCTCGAACACATGGTACGCGGCTTCAATGGCACTCGTACCCCAGTCATACTGCAGAAACGACTGCTGCAGCTCACGCGCAAGCTGCACAGCCGCAAACACACTCCTGCACGCAATCATGAACGAATCACCAATCGTCTTCACCTCGTAGCAGCGGTACTTTGCAATCAGCGCACGGATCAGGCGGTGGTGCGTCGCCACAGCGTCGGGCATGATCTCCGGACACGCAGCCCACAGCGCCGTGCTGCTCTCAATGTCAGTGAACACCAGTGTCACAGGGTCCGTCGGCTCCTTAGGCGCATTCTCGTTGTCGCGACTGTTGCGGAGGCGACAGAAAACAAACATAAGCAGAGCGGGAATCAGTAGAAACACAAATACAGCCCCAACAGCAATTCCAATAATTTGTCGTTTCGTCAGTCCCTTGATCTCGGGCTCCCGGTATATCATGGAGGGCGTAATACCCTCCATCAGCGGTGGCACAGAGGAATCAAAGGCACGAGTCAGTGGCCACACAGAGATTGACGTGGCACCGTAGTTCCTCCCACAACCAGATCCTGTAGCCTCACTACCAGTACATGTGGTGCTGTTTCCATCCGTATAGGGGCCGTACATCATGTCATCCACTGTCACCATTACCCTAGAGTAGAAATAGTTCGCAATGGTGGTCGAGTCGACAATATCCAACCCCTGCGCGATAGATTGTGTTGTGCTGGTGCTGACAAAGGTGCTCAGGGAGAGCGGTGACCACTGCGCACTATCTTTGAACACCTCGTGGTACCGCGACACCATAATCGATGCTTTCGGGTCTGCCCAGTGAGGCAAACTCGTAGTAATCAGCATTCTCTCCGCAATCTCTTTCCCGGAGAAGAAACGCAAAAACTGGGGGTAGAAGACGGCGAACGGCGAAAAGAGCACCGCCAGGCGAGCGTCCTTATTCTTCTCCAGGTGCCTTGCCATGACCTCAATGTCCTGTTCCAGAATCTCGATTGCAAGCGTAAGGCCGCTTGCCGACAGTTTACCCTCTAGGGATTCATCTGCTCCCAGCGTCGCACCAGAACGTAGAGAGACGCCAAACGTTACGAAGGAGCGGCGCACAACGTCCAAGGTGGCCTCAGCCATACTACCGCGCACCACAGCATTACCAGAGGGATCGCTTGTGCTGGCAAGGTACTGGGCCAGTACGTACACCTGCTGCTCAGTTGTCGGTCCAAGCAGAATCACATTCCGTATGAAGGAATTCAGGCGCGAATTAAAAAAAATGGGATCTATGAACACGACCTCTGGTGCACTCAACATCTCATCAGTTACAAGCCCCACCACAATGTCAGTAGGTGATGTCTGCTGTTCCAGCTCTAGCCTATTCCCTGTTTCAGCAATCAACGCCGGGAGAATCTTTAGATTGTAAAGGTGGTTAGCATTAGGGTCAATAGCACCCTCCAAACCAGCCAAGATCTGCTCTGCCACGTACAACCCAGAATTATCAAAGTCAGTAAGGAGAAACGTCACAGCAAGTGCAGGATCGTGCATAACATAGCTTGGATAACAATCCGTCAGCTTGCTTGTGTACTGTCCTTCCGGCAGAGTTTTGGCCAGAGAGGAGTTTTCGAACTCCTTCAGATAAATGAGGTTGCCTCCCTGATTGCACTCGGACATGGCACCCTGCGCAGCAGCAACGGGATCAATGGTGTCTCCAAAGTCACCAATGACAAAGTCGTCAACCAAGTAGCGACGCTGGGCAAAAAGTGACGTGACATACCAATCGCGATCACGTGATGAATCATAGGAATCAAGAGTCTGCATAAACACTTCGCCAGCCATCCAGCCAGCAACCATCATTTCACCACTTGTTACGTCGTGGAGGTGCTGTAGGTCATCCTGGTATTCTGACTGACCACTGTTTTTCAGGTAGAGTCCCATTACCTCCTGAAATCTCTTGATGCATTTGTAGCTGGTGTCACTCGCTAATGGGTTTGACCCTGTCGTGAAAACCCTCCCAGGCTGAACGGGAGTACCCGTTGCCTCAACATCTCGCCAGACTGAGAGTAGTAGTTCCTGTAGTCTTGCCGGTGCCATCACGTATATTTCACTTGTACGGTTGTCCGTGAACAGCATTCTGATGAAAGACTTAGTGGTTTCTGTTGCAGTACCCATGACAAGAACAGCTTGTGGACGGGTTTCCACAAACTTCTCCCATTCCTCCTGGAATTCTGCATCGCTCGAGGTGAAACCTCGCAAGCCATCCAGACAAAACACGCCGCCAATACTGCGGCCTGTGTCAGCCATCAGTTTCTCAGCAAGCTTGTACTCATGTTCGCCATAAACTACACCTGTCATGTACATAAAGCCCACGCGCAGCACACGCAAGTAAGCCATGGCGTAGCGCATCAGGGTATACACAGCGACATTCATGTCTCCCATTAGGAAATAGAAGTGTTTGTCCCAGAATCGCACGGACAAATCATCAATAAGCGGTGCGAACGCAACAATATTATGTTTCTGGAGGGTCTCCCTGGCAGCCAATAACAGTGGCGAAGACACCGGTCCAACCATCGTTAAGAGGTCATTATGTTGATTCAAAACGTCTTCGATCGTTGCAGCAATATTGCCTTCGGTAACAACCTTGTGAACAACATTCACATCCGCTGTCCGACCGGTGTGGTTTCGGTGCCATAGAGAGGCAAGGAAGCCGTGTCTGTATGCCTTCACGGTTTCTGTATAACGTGGATTCTCCGTATTCAGGACTTCGAGGACTGTGACATTTATTTTCTGTGCCGCTGTGATAGTGACCTGCATGAAGGAGACCAGAAGTAGAAGGGTAAGCAGCGCATCCCGAAAGGGCACCGTGCGCCTCACCCCCCACACTGTTCCTCGCTTCCAGAAAGTGCATGGTAAAGAAAAAGCCCAAGAAGAAGCTATGGTATCTTGGCACGTCAACTCGTGCATAATGCTGTGTCTCTGTGACGGGGTTTCTCCTTCCTTCCTTATGTGAGTGGGTGTGTATGAGAAATACATGCACTTTGTCACCAACTTATCAAACTATGTACAAAACAAGAAGAAAAAGACTTACTTGACAGCTTAGACGCATGAACTGCAGTCCTAATTGACGGAACAGCATCTGAATAAAAGACCACAAAAAGAGTAACAGCATCAGGGAAGAAAAAAATTAGCACAACACAGGTGACCTGAGTGCGCTGCATCAGCACCACAGGTCCACAAACGCCAAGTTCACAACACACACACACACAGAAGCCAAACAATGACGTCTACACTCGTCACGGTCACTCCCTCCATCTTGGGACACAACTGGCACTGGTATGCAGCACTTCTTTCGCTTGTCAAAAAAGGGGGAACATAGAACATGGGCCTCGCAGGGAAACGTGCAAATGTTTCCCCCAGTCAACAGTGCTGCTGGAGCGTCAACCATTCTACCAAAGCCCATCAGCAGAGAGAAAACTCAGCAGCACACTTAACAGGGACCAGGGGTCATGATCAGTCACAAACCTCGCTACTCAAGCACACTATACTCTTGCGCACTCCACCGAAAATAACAGCTAATCAGAGAGAGTGCTATGATTTAATTTTTGTTCTTTCCAACAAGGTCAAGAGGTTAACTTCTAGCCTGTATTGTGTTTGTAGTTCTTGTGAATGGTTTTGTTCATAGTACTATTTTGTTTAAATGCTGTAGTTTTTCTTTCTGTTTGCATGATGGTGATATTTGCATAGGTGTTGCATTGATATTGTAAATGAGTGCCACGTGTGATTTTTGGCTGTTTAATTGGTGATACCCATATTAAATCAATGGTGGTATACACTTTTCTCCTGAAAGTAGCTGAAAGTTTTTGACGTATTGGGTTGTGATAGTTGGAGTGGCAGAAGAATTTAAGAGTTTTAGTGATTCTGTGATAATCGCTCTTTCTTGATGCAAAGTTTGCATATCTTCTCGTGTTCCTGTTTAAAAGGTGTGTAATTTACTTTGTTACCTAAAGGTGTTTTTTTTTTTTTTTTTCTTGCTATAATGAGTCGTAATGGACGATACCACGTGTAACCATAACAGGGTTTTTTTACTTTTTGAAGTGGTTATAAGAAGGGTCCTATGATCAGTATTTTGATTCTGATGATTACAATACGCATATGGAAGTATGCTGTAATACTCCAGAAGTATAAGTATCTGCTGCAGGAAGTGGGCGAGCAAGTTATCAAAGAGATATTCATAAGGGGGTAGTAGGGACCTTTGTAGTTTGACACATCATTCAGAATGTAATGCAAGAAAAAAATGGGATTTTGTTGTGGAGTTCACAGAAGGTTATTTATGAACCCTGCTCTACAAAAGTACAAGATGCATTACTCGCTACAAAAGTATAAAGAAGCTGTTGACTGTCTCATAGTGATCGTCTTCCAATCTAATCTGAAAAATGTCAGATCATTCATACCTATCCCAATATGAAGGCTGGCATTTTGCCTTACTCGCATAGCCAAGTCAGCAAAAGCCACAAGCTCCATTGTTGCCACACGTCCCTCGATACGATCTTGTAGAGACTGACCATCAACAACAAGAGAGGCGGTAGCACTCGTAGTTTTTAGCTCCATAACAGACTGTAAATTATCAAAACGTAGCAGAACAGTACAAGTGGCTTCGTTTGTAGTTGCAATATACCGCACAATATGAAAGAAATCCTGAAGAGAACAAATCCTATGTAGTACAGTTACCTCATTATCAACGTTTAGAAGTGGTCCAAGGTCATGTAAAACTGCTACTCTTGCCCAGCGCTCACATTCTACTGAATGCAAATAGACATTTGTTAGATCGCAACCCAAATGAAGCGTCACGTATTCATAATTCTCAAAGAGTCGTAGTACTCGAAGAAATAAACTACAATCAATTATCCACGAAATGCTTTTTTCACATTTTGAATCATCTGTTGCAATCTTATTGATCATCATCTCATTCTCGGGAAGCTCAATAATAACTTCGGAGTAGCTACACTCCGGGACATCGGAACGAGTCAAACGCAGTTCAGATGAACCCTTTCGGGTGGAAAGAACAAATTTTATTCCATTATCCTTAAAAGAAAGGTACCTTAAACAAGAACTAAGTATTTTCACCGATGGTAATGTAAACGAAGCCACTGAATGCTCGTTCATAATGACCCCCTAGCCTTTTTTTTTTTTTTTTTTGATAAATGAAGAAGAGAGATAATGATTATATCAAGAAAACATACCGAATAACAGTGATAGAGCTCAGCACTCATACACGCATAATATATATATATATATATATATATATATATAGAGAGAGAGAGAGAGAAATATATATATTTATAGACACTAACTTCAATTAACAGGCTTCAACTCAAAACCTTTCAACATCTGAGCAAGTGTTGCCTCTGATCCTTCTAATTCCGCCAGATAAGCTATCTTCCTCTTTAAATCATCACGGGCACGTTCAATCTCTTTTGCCCCAGCATCCAATCTCCAGGATAAAAAGTCAAGTGTATGCTTGGGTTCCAAGCAAGACTTGACGAATACTCTACCACTGCACAATAACCAGAGATCTTCCGAATACTGTTTATTTTTTATAACACGACTACCCTCCCTATATTGGTTTTGTCGCCGATCAAGATCAGTGAGGTATTGTTTAGCCTCAGCCACCTCTTCTGCAGCATTTTCAAGCTGCGTGCTGTGCGTGGCATTTATATCCATACTTAAATATCGAAAATGAAGAACAACTAGCCTATATTTAATATATAAATATTTAAGAAAAATATTGCAAGTGAAAAAAAAAGGAAACGATACCCCAAAAAAAGAGCAATTGGGAAAACAAATACCAAAATAATAATATAGGATCTCGTTCTTTGTTTGTTTGTTTTTAGAACCCAGTGAACAATCCACACCATCATTTATGAAAACAAGAATTAATCCTAATACCAAGAAAACATTTAATTCCCTGCTACTTCACCACAGTCTGTGATTGTTATTGGTTGACGGACAGCCCCTGATCGGCTCCCATTGGCCTCCACTTTCTCAATAACATCGTACCCTTTGGTTACCTGACCAAACACCACATGCTTTCCGTCCAACCACTCAGTAGCAGCCGTACAAATAAAAAACTGAGAGCCGTTAGTGTTGGGTCCAGCGTTGGCCATAGAAAGTGTGCCTGGACCAAAATGTTTTCCAGCTCTACCAGCAAATGATTCATCCGGAAACTTTAGGCCATAGATTGATTCCCCACCAGTGCCATTCCCATTAGTGAAATCCCCTCCCTGACACATAAACTGTGGAATGACACGGTGAAATTTGCTACCCTTGTAGCACAACGATTTCCCTGATCGTCCCACACCCTTTTCACCGGTGCATAGGGCGCGGAAGTTCTCCGCAGTTTTTGGAACGGTGTCCTTAAATAGCTCCATCTCAACCCGTCCAGCGGGCTGAGATCCAATTGAAATATCGAAGAACACGAGTGGATTCTTCGGGTTGATAGGGTAGAAGGGTATCTTCCGCTGTGCCGCAAAAAACGTGCGAGAGAACATTGTAATTTAATCTCAAACAAGAATTTCTATAACCAAGAAGAAAAAAAATGATTTTCAAACAACCATAGCATGCCAATAAAGAAAAGGAAAAAAAAAATACGTAAGAAAAACACACAACAAAATCCAAAAAAAAAAAAAACAAGTCGTGAGAACCCATAACCCCGAGAAAGAAAGCATGCCAATATAAAAGGAAATGTTCTTTTTTTCCAATTAGATTAGTGTTGTATCGATCCTGAACTGATCCTGAACTTTTAGCGTTACGTAGATCGCCATACATTTCCACGCTTCTAAAACCACCGCATTGCCAGGAAAAGTTGGGTAAACTCCCATTCGTTCTTTTCAGAGTTAGAAGCCTATTTTCTTGAAATAAAGAGGTTTATCCCCATCGAAAGAAAAAAAAAAACACAATAAAATGGGCAAACGCACTACTCCACCAGAAATCACCAACGGAAGGAAATATGAAAATTTCATCGCCTTCCTCCCTTTTCGCACCGGGCAATGGCATGCTCCAAATCCTTTTTCCTTTGCAGCGGCAAAGACGCCAACTTCAAGCATCAAGACTCGATGTTCTTCTTCACATCAGTTTTCGGGAGCCCCCACCTTCCGGGTCTACCCGCCGGATTTTCGTCGAACCTGGGCGCGGCTTCTTTCGAAGGGATGGGGGGTGGCGTGGCGAGGGGGCCTTCCGAGACGCCCGCCAGGATCGCCATTTACGCGCGAAAAGGTGAACTGTTCGTATCGCCCAAGTAAGTTTCGTGGGGTTTTGGCCAAAAACATTGTGTCAAAATAAAAAAAACAATTATCCATTACGAGGGGCGAACCGCCAACCTGTAGGAGAGTCGATGGGGTTGCTTTGCCCTTTTGTGATCGGAATAACCCCAGCCTCACTTTCACTTCATAAAAAGAAAGACGAATAAGTAGCAGTGTTTTACTTTATCATCTTGAACCCCCCATTTACTCGCCACTGCGCGTGCGCATCCCAATTTTTTTTTTTCTACCACGAGGGTCGCCCCCACAAACAAACAACGGAACGGGTGAAAATGGAAGTGCTGAGAAACCCTTTTATCCCGCCCCCTGCCTTCCCCATCGCAAGTTCCACCCCTTCGTAACGTCTAAATTTTAAATGTTTTTTTTCCCTAGATATGCCGTCCGCGGGGCTTCCTCGGACGCGGTGAAACTTCGAGTAGATCGCATTTCATGTGAGCGCAAAACTCTCTATGGCACCGGCTTCCGCCACTAACGCCAGTGAATATGCGTTTCGTTTTTGCATAATGTACATCATCGCCGTTGCTCTTCGCATGCGAATATCGAAGGGGCTTGTTAGTTGCGTTCTAAATCGCGCAATGCGAGATTAACTACACGCCCTTCCGCTTGGGATATCATGAGCGGCGAATGCTCCCACACACCGCCTGCGGCCAGAACTTCCCCCGAATCCCTGAATAACAACGCCCCCCCCCCCCCCCCCCCCCCATCCGTACATGGAGGCGTCTGTTGCCAGCGTTTCGGTGGATGGTAACCGCCGCGGTGGGTGAACGGGCCCGTTCGTCAGAAATGTTTGAGCCAACTTTGCCCAATGACCCTGGCATTAGATTATAACTTTGCTGGGCCTTGGGGCCGCAATAAACCCCGATTTAAACGAGAAAAACGCCATCGCACTATTTTTAAGAAATAGTAAGGGAAAAGGGATTCACCCCGCACCACCGTTGCGCACATCGCGTGCGAAACTTACTTTCCAAGCCTCCAGCCGTGGTGTATTCCAATGGCGGTGCTTCTTCCAACCTCTTTATTCTCTTTTTCCTTAAAGAAACCGTGTTTTTCTTGTGGTTGAAGCGCATTTCTATGAAAACATATTCCTTTGCTTGATGGTGTTGCTCCCCAATAGTGGCCCCACGGCTTTGCATGTTATGCGCGATTTGGTGCCCCAAGCTTCCACCTTTTCGTGTGGACCACTTATTCTGATATCATAAATCCAAACGTGTACTTTTAACTTCTTGAGCGACGCTTGCATCGGCAATGCCAATAAACGATCGCCAGCCAAACTCTTGTAATGGTATTTAAAACACCAGGACCACATTTGCACCCCATGGGAAGGCGAGTGAACCCGACTGGTTCTCCGGACTCCGTGCGGCAACGGAAACTTGCTCGCATGTTAACGGGGAGGGCCGCCTGGAAAAATGATGAGTTTAAATCATATGACGTTGCGGTTTCCTCGCAAACCAGGACCAGGTACCGAGAAATGCGACCCAAAGGAACATTGGCCTCGTAATCGTCCTGGGCCTTCTTTTCTTTAGCCAAGCAATAAACATCTTTTCTTCCCTGACAATTTGCCCCCACCCACCCCCCGCCACCTCAAACGGGATCATCCATCCTGTGGTTGGGTATGGCGAAGCTGTGCCAATAATGCCTGCTTCCTTCATACGCTTCGCATCGGCGTTGTTATGCGTAGATTGGATTCACGTTCCTTTAAAGGCGTTTCGATTTTTGCATAATGCTCCACACCTCGTTCCGCCGCCCCCTGGCGCTATTGTTCTGGCGTTTTCTGATCCATTTGGCGGTCATTTTCCCAGCGCCTATTTGTTGCAACGGTGATCGTTCTTCCTCTTTTTTCGTTTCCACCCTACTTCGATTTGATCGCCGCGGCACGCCGTCCCCTTAAAAGAGGCGCCAAAATCTTGTTTTGTGGATTCTGGTAGGGTCTATTTTTCCGCTTCCCATTTTTCCAAATCTCCTTCATCGATGGTGTCAGGTGCTCTGAGTTGTCGATTGTTTGCCCCAATGGCCTAGACACCGCGCCGTGCCCAATGGGGTTTCCATCTTATCCGCGTGTTTCCCCAACCGTGTTGGCAATCGTGGGTCGCGATCGTGTTCGACCGCTGCCGCCGCGGCGTGTGCCATTGACCCTCTCTTTGTGGGTGGGCTGTCGCGCCGTGCGGGGGAAGAATATTTTCCACATCTTTTTTGGTTGCTGTCATTGGCTTTCCGTCGCCCGCCATTTCTTTCAGGATTTCTTTGACCCGCCGTGCGTACCCCACTCCAATTGCTACATACCTCGCGGCGTTTTGCGGATCGCCCTTGAATGCCTTAGGAAAGAGCCCTCCAATCCACTATTACGGCATGTGGGTTCTGGGTGCGCGCTGTGAAACGTTGTTTCTGAAGTTGCGCTATTTCTCCCCAACGGCCGGCCGCAGCCGATGCCAATCGCAAAGCCGCCCGGGTCCTTTCCCACGCAAAACTTTCGCTGATCATATCCAACTCCCATCTCAAGATGGGGCGTGCTTCTTTGTGCGGTCTGCATGCGGCCCCCTTTGCGGATGCGCCTGGGACGTTTGGGTGGGCGTTCTCCCCAACGCCAACGTTGTAATCCGTGTTCGTGTATATCGCAAAGCGCTGTTCTTTTTGAAATCGCAAATTTACGATAAATAACGGAATATCTTCCAGAATCTCTGAATTGTTCCGCGCTGTAAACCAAACGAACCCTCTCATTATTGAGCCTCGCCGTTCCCATGCCGTTCAGGTCCGCATGTGTTTTGCGATCTGGCTGGCCTCTGAAGCCGACGCCGCGATGTACGGATCGTGGGTCGCGCAGGCATTATCGCAAACTCATTGGTGGATGCCCTCCCGTGGGGGGGGGGGGGGGGGGGGGGGGAAGTGTTATTGATGGGAAAGTCACCCGAATTTGTTTTGGTTGTACATTTTGCTTTTGCGTTTCTCCGCTGGTAATGGTTTGTGGTGCATTCAAAAATTGCGATCGGAAGAAAATTACGGTGTTGCGTGGGCTTCCCCAGCAATTCGCGTCTTGCTTTCGTTTTTGCCCTATCCCTCCCGGGCACGGTGTTCGCTGTTTCCGTTGGTGAATGTTTTTTTTTTTTGGCTTGCAATCTTCTTTCTTTAGAGACACATGGCGCGTAAACATACAACGCCCGATACGACCGCAATTGTGGCGGCGTGCTTTGCTGGGCGGTGGTGGTGGCGAATGTTTCTTCTGCCACTTCGCGGCGATATGTATGAAAGGATCATCCCGTTTTTGAAGCCCAACGATAGCTTCCCGAACCCCCTGCATCTTCACTCCGGGAAAACCTTAACTGTTTGTATTGCCCGCATCGGCGTGCAAAGCACTCATCCCATTTGAACTTGTTGTGCCGACACCACTTCATTGCGAATAGCGCGCGTTCATTGCAGAAATTAATCCGTGCCTCGTTTTAGGGCAGGGCAAGGATTTGCTGGCATGGGAAAAATTTCCCGGTATGCGGTCGCCAATGGACTTGGCGATGTCTCCCTTAAATAACCTATCATTGCTTCAAAAGTACGGATTCGCTCTTCTGGCCTGATGCGTTTGTTCCATGCTGGCAGCTGGAGCTCCTGTAACCACTATAATCCTGATTTTGGCCCTTCCTTGTACGCCATTGATTCTTTATTCCCTGTGCTATGCTCTGTGTGTTAAATCTATCCCTTGTTTTTTTTTGGAGTGTTGGTGCTCGTTTCCCTGAGTTTTTTCCGTCTACTAGTGTATAAGAGTTTCTGCCGCAATTGGTGCAATAATTCTGCCACCTGATTTTCCCATTCGGTGAGCAGTTCCAGCGCTAAAGCGAATAGCGTCTGCGTTTCTCCCAGTTGCATTCTTGCCGCCGTGTCGTCCTGGCAAATCTGTGCCATTTGATTTGGCAATTCCTGAAATGCATATTTGTGTTTTTGTAACCCCTAAAGTTCTTAACCTCCAATGGCACTCGAGCACGCTGGTAGTGTTGCCATTGCGGTGGCGCTTCTATTGCTACTACCTTTAGTATTGGTATAGGTATTGGTTTTTAGGAATTTGTGAAAAGAATATGTATCTGGATTTTGCCGATGGCAGTCTAGGTTCTGAGAGTGTTGTGATCTTCCTTTGTGCCCCTTTATTATTGGATGATAAGCTTTCTTGGTCAAAGCCGCTCGTGCAATCGCGACTTTATAAGACTTTAAATGGCGCCGACGTTTTGGCAAAGTCTGCGCAACCTTTACTTGGCTAGGAACGGGGCTCTAAAACCCTTCTTTTCCCGCGTTGTAAGCTTTTTGGCTATGTGTCATCCGCGTGCAATTGCGGTTGCCGAAAACAATGGGCCACGTCACGACACTCTTGACGAACCACAGTGCTCAAAAAACTTTCGAGGGGCATCCTCCTGTCGTTGGTGAATCTGGGGAGGGGCGGCTCCGATTGCCAGGGTCCCCGCCGGTTTGCTTCGAAAGGCCGTAGGGCCCCGTTTGCACCTTGTTATGCGCGCGGCGTCTCTTAATCGAAGGCCCAGGGGTTCCACATCGCTCACCAGTGGCGTTCAGCTTTTGTGCGGCGAATTCCCGGCATCTCCCATTTAGGAAAAATACACGCGGATAGCAAACGCCAAAGCGAGCAAGATGCGGGACACCATCGATGTGGCAACGGAGAGACTCTCGTTAACAGGGCAGTTTGAAACGTTTTGCTGGGCTCACACGGGAAACCGATGAAAGAGGAGAGCGCAACACCTTTCATCACCGCAAACGGTTTGGCCACATAGCCAATTTTACAGTAGGCACGAATGCTGAGGGTCACGATGTGCTTGGAAACAGTGCCCATGGACATTCTGAGAATTGGATTGCAGGAGATGGTGGCGCATTCAGAGATAAACCAGGACAGACTATTATCGAAGCACTAGAAGGGCTAGAGCGTTTCAGTCGCGCACGGATTAGAAGGATCAAACAGCGTTCCGCTTGCCGCAGATCACGGCGAGTCGATGGTCGGAAATCGTAACTTTGACGAAAACGAACTTTCTGCAGGTCGGGGGTCGGAGCTGTGATTTTGGATAGGACCGTGGTTACAAAAACGGCAAAAATGGATCCCCATCAAGCCTCCCGCTTTATAAAAAAGATTCAGGGCAAGGGCGCGTTTGCTCCCATACGACTGCTGGCCGCTTTGCGCCCATAAGAGTACCCCACACATTTGACAACCAACAACGTGGAACGTATTCTGGCTTCATATGGTGGCACTGCTCATTCGAACAAGTGCAGTGCATTGAGGCATGTGACAGAATTGGTTGAGGTCCACAGCATGAATCCGCACGCGATCGCGCAACTCGCAAAACATGTGAATCCGTTCGACCTCCCGCAGAAAATGGCTTGATAACTTTGCCAACAAACGACATTGCTCACAAAGGTTTTCTTCGGTGTCGGCGTTGATGTGATAAAAGGAAAAGATAAAAAGAAGTCATAGAACGATCATACATCTTTTGCAGAAGCACACACGAATTGCATCAGTAGACGAATAAAGTACAACCCCTCTACAGCCAGTTCAGTTAGCGGTGCTTGTTATTGGTTAGATTGTATCCTGGTTGGACGGAGTGTTTTTGTGTTGTTTTTAACACATTTGGCCTTTGCTGAGATTAAACCCATACTAGCGTCCGAGAAAAAGTTTAAGAGTCATTCCCGTGGCGGACGCGGCTTTTTTGCGAGATGCGGAGGGGGTAATAACGGATGCCTCATCATTAGAAACAGGTTCCTTGGTCGTGGCGTTTTCTGCTATAAAAGAAAAACACTCGAAGAAACGCCAGAAATGGATAGCACGGCCACGCGAGAAAAATAGCGCGACAACGCAGCAGGCGGTCTGTCACGTGGTGTTCCTTTGCCGCTGGTGGGCTTGGCGAAGGGGGTTAAAATTGCAAAGGCGGGCAGAGGGGTCTAGAGAGGAAAGGAACCTTAGAATCTGCCACTTCATAAGTCTTGCCGGGTGAGTCTTCCGGAAGAAAAGAGAATTTAATGTTTAGTGCCTTTTCTTTATTCTTCATGTCAAAGGCTGGTTGTGGAGAATAAATTCGCACTTCATATATTATTTCTTTGTTTGTTTTTGTGCATTTGTTTTGCAGGATGTGGCCGAAGTATTTGTTTTACAGGATGTGGCCGAAACAGAAAGCGTATTCATTTTTTTTTTTTTTTACAGCTTGTGAAAAGAATGATCAAGTCAGACGCCAATAGCCAATCGACTTGGGTAAGGTATTTATCGTCTAAAATATTATTATTCATTTTCTTTTTCATGGTATGCCGTCGACAAAATCCAGATACATATTCTTTTCACAAATTCCTAAAAACCAATACCTATACCAATACTAAAGGTAGTAGCAATAGAAGCGCCACCGCAATGGCAACACTACCAGCGTGCTCGAGTGCCATTGGAGGTTAAGAACTTTAGGGGTTACAAAAACACAAATATGCATTTCAGGAATTGCCAAATCAAATGGCACAGATTTGCCAGGACGACACGGCGGCAAGAATGCAACTGGGAGAAACGCAGACGCTATTCGCTTTAGCGCTGGAACTGCTCACC
>NW_021639850.1:887047-887532 GCF_002087225.1 Trypanosoma theileri
AAAAGAGAATAAAGAGGTTGGAAGAAGCACCGCCATTGGAATACACCACGGCTGGAGGCTTGGAAAGTAAGTTTCGCACGCGATGTGCGCAACGGGAGTGCGGGGTGAATCCCTTTTCCCTTACTATTTCTTCTTAAAAATAGTGCGATGGCGTTTTTTTGATAGCTTGCGAAAAGAATGATCAAGCCTTACTGACTTTTATATCTGGTATGTGTTTTTAACTTTTAGGAATATTATTTACTTCTTTTCATTCCTAACAGCGAGTCAATAGTAAGTTTTCTGAAAAGAAGTAGTAAGTTTTTTAAAGTAAGGTATATGATGACGACAACCATTCAGCCCTATACACCACTAGAGTGGAGGATTTGTACTAAGGCTTTCCAAGATTTTGTTCGCCAATATGGCCCAACAGCATTTTCCTTTGATTTAAGACCTGCGGATATGCCGCAACACACTTTTCATCTTGACAGTATTCTAACGATAGAAGG
>NW_021639850.1:888490-888754 GCF_002087225.1 Trypanosoma theileri
TTTTGCTGGATACATCACCAGCAGAAGTTGTGCAGGCTTATCAGAAAATTTTTCCCAGACCAGTTCATCCAGGTTTATTTTATCAAGATGCATGGGATATGTTCGTACAATGGCTGGATTCCATTCGAAACGAGGGGATTTCAGAACAGCACGTCCAAATGGGAAGAACAATATATACACACCTCAGAATAAATCAGGCAGCAAGAGATAACCCAGGCGTTAAGATAACCGCACTACGAGAAGCTTACGAAGAGCCTTGGAAAA
>NW_021639850.1:890429-910254 GCF_002087225.1 Trypanosoma theileri
AGCGAATGAAGGAAGCAGGTATTATTTGTACAGCTTCTTCGCACCCAACAACAGGTTGGGTGGTACCCTTTACGGTGGTAGAGGAAAAACCGTCAGGGAAGCGACGAAGATTTATTGCGTGGCCCAAGGGAAAGAATGCCCAGGATGACTATGAAGCTGACGTTCCTCTGGAACACATTTCCCGATACCTGGATGTGGTATACGATGAAACCGCAACGTTATTTGATTTAAAAGCATCCTTCTTCCAGGTGGCCTTACCGCACAACATAAGGGCAAGTTTCCGTTGCCGCACGGAATCAGGCGAACTTGTCGAATTCGCACGCCTTTCTATGGGCTACAAATGTATTCCTGAGATTCTCAATACCATTACAAGAGTTCTGGCAGGTGATCCTGCCATGGTATTGCCGCAGTATGCGGCACCCAAAGAGTTAAAAATACACGTTTGGATTGATAATATCCGAATAAGTGGTCCACACGAAAAGGTGGAAGCCTGGGGCCAGAGAATATTACATAACATGCAACGCTGCGGTGTCACGATTGGGGAACAACAGTTAAAAACAAAGGAATATGATTTCATCGGGGTACATTTTAACCACAAGGACAACACGGTGTCTTTAAGTGAGAAAACAATAAAGAAGTTGCAACAGACACCTTCGCTGGATACCACGACGGTGGAACAATTGGAGAGTACGGTTTCGCGTATGATGTACGCAGGAGGGGTAAGAGGTGAATCCCTTTTCCCTTATTATTTCTTCTTAAAAATTGTACGTCGACGTTTGTCTCGTTTAAACCGAGGCTTAATACGACCACAAGACCCGGCAAATTTATCGGCTACTGTCAAAGACATTGGTCACAGTTGGCTCACAACATTATTACAGAACGAGCCGGTTCATCCTCCACAAAAGTTGCCCTCCACGGCAACACTGGTGACAGACGCCTCCATGTACGGATGGGGAGCGTTATTATTCAAAGATTCAGGGGAGGTTTTGGCGGCAGGGGGTGCGTGGGCGCACCCACCTCACATGATATCTCAAGCAGAGGCGCGGGCAGTCCATCTCGCTTTACACGCTTTTAAACAATATCTACACGGTCCCGTGGATATTCGCGTGGACAATACAACGGTCATGCATATTATGCAAAAAGGTAACACGCATTCACAGGCTTTAGTAAAGGAAGCTGACGCCATTGATAAAGTTCTTCGCTTACACGGAGTACGGGCAACATGGAACTACGTAGCTTCAGAGCAGAACCCTGCGGATGGCATATCTCGAGGTAAACCAGTCCACTCAGTAGACTTAGCGAGGGGGTGGAACTTGCGATGGGGAGAACGGGAGGCGGGATAAAAGGGCTTCTCAGCACTTCCTTTTCGTCAGTTTTGGGATTCTTTAATAAATAACTGTATGGGAAAATCTCGATTTATATTTGTTTATATTTTTATATGATACGGGGTTACTAGTAGTAGAGGTAAAATACACTGTTTTCTTTCTTTCTTCTTTTCTCTTTCATAGGTGAAGTAAGGCCAAGATTATTCTCGTTTAAATCGTGGTTTATTGCGGCCCCAAGGCCCAGCAAAGTTATAATCTAATGCCAGGGTCATTGGGCAAAGTTGGCTCAAACATTGCTGACGAACGGGCCAGTTCACCCACCGCGGCGGTTACCATCCACCGCAAACGCTGGTAACAGACGCCTCCATGTACGGATGGGGGGGCGTTGTTATTCAGGGATTCGGGGGAAGTTCTGGCCGCAGGCGGTGTGTGGGAGCATTCGCCGCCCATGATATCCCAAGCGGAAGGGCGTGTAGTTAATCTCGCATTGCGCGATTCAGAACGCAACTAACAAGCCCCTTCGATATTCGCATGCGAAGAGCAACGGCGATGATGTACATTATGCAAAAACGAAACGCACATTCACTGGCGTTAGTGGCGGAAGCCGGTGCCATAGAGAGTTTTGCGCTCACATGAAATGCGATCTACTCGAAGTTTCACCGCGTCCGAGGAAGCCCCGCGGACGGCATATCTAGGGAAAAAAACATTTAAAATTTGGACGTTACGAAGGGGTGCAACTTGCGATGGGGAAGGCAGGAGGCGGGGTAAAAGGGTTTCTCAGCACTTCCATTTTCACCCGTTCCGTTGTTTGTTTGCGGGGGCGACTCTCGTGGTAGAAAAAAAAAAATCGGGATGCGCACGCGCAGTGGCGAGTAAAAGGGGATTTCAAGATGATAAAGTAAAACACTGCTTCTTATTTGTCTTTCTTTTTATGAAGTGAAAGTAAGGCTGGGGTTATTCCGATCACAAAAGGTAAAGCAACCCCATCGACTCTCCTACAGGTTGGCGGTTCGCCCCTCATAATGGATAATTGTATTTTTTTATTTTGACACAATGTTTTTGGCCAAAACCCTGCGAAACTTACTTGGGCGACACGAACAGTTCACGTTTTCGCGCGTAAATGGCGATCCCGGCGGGCGTCTCGGAAGGCCCCCTCGCCACGCCACCCCCCACCCCTTCGAAAGAAGCCCCGCCCAGCACACCTGCGGCGGAATGGCTTAATTGTGGTTGGAAGCGGCCCTTGCCTTTATTGGGTAGAAAAAAAGTTCTGGACCATCTTTTGTGCCACCAAGGGTGGCGGGGCGGGGCACGGCAAACGGCCACGAGGGGATGCCCTGCCTAGGCGTTTCGCGGCCCCGCGGTGCCAAAAAAGGGGCCGGCGCGCCGCCTTTCCAAAAAAAAAAAAAAAAAAAAAAAAAAAAAANAAAAAAAAAAAAAAAAAAGAAAAGAAGAAAAGCCCGCCCAATGTCTTCCTCCAAGCGGCTGCGGTGCGTGGTTGGTTTGTGTCCGTCGCCTTTGTTACTGGCTACTTTCTGCCTCAGGGTTCGTGGTTTTATCGCGTGGGCGGGGTTGTGTGCGGGCATTCGGCGTTTTTTTTTCGGGTACAATGGCGAGTGCTGGGGGGCCTGGTTCCGAAACCCGCGTTTTGCTGCGCCATCCCCTTTAAGGATGCGCGAACGTTTGTTCTACAGCACCGTCTCCAACACAACTCCTGTTTGAGACAACCTGCCAGTCCATTCGCCCAAATGCTGGCGGAGGTCTGCGTTCGCCTGAAGCTGTCATGTCTTGGGTGGGCTTAGAAAAGGGTGGGTATGGGCGTTCGCCGCATGAACACCTTCAAAGTATCCATAAACTTCCGGCTGCTTGGGAACCCCGCAACGCCGCCGACCCACAGTACAAAGGAAGAAGCCCCAGGTTTCAACGATAAAGCCTGCCAAAAGAGAACAGAAAAAAGATAATGCGTGTGCCCAAAAGAAAGGGGACGTTTTAACCAATACAAATCGCAAGATGGAAAGCAATCGCCCGAGAGAGAACCTGCTTCTCGCGGGCCTTCCTCATTTTTTAGCCGCGGGAAAAGCCATTTGCCGTAAGGGGGTTCTCGGGGGATTTTTTTCGGCCGCCTCAAAGGGAGCTGCCTAGAACCCAAACCTCATTTGGCGGCTCAGCCACCCCTGCCGGTGTTTCCCTTGGCTTCCGTCATTTCCGCACCGGCCTTGGCGGACTACGCGAAAGCCCCTCGGCGCCACAAAGCCAAAGACATCGGCAAAATAACGGGCAAAATGGCGCAACCACCAGCCGGGCCAAAGTTTGTCAGCGGGAGAAAATTCAAGAAGGAACTCAGCGCGGGAACCTCGGTCGGCTTCAAAGGAAGGCTTTCTTCCCCTTCTGGTTTCGCCGACCTCGCGCGGGGGTTGTAATGCGAGAACGGACCCTCACAATGGGGTTCTTTTTTTTTTTTTTTTTTGAGGGAGAGGTTCCATGGCGCGTTCTGCTGTTGGAAAAACCTCCCCTGCTCAATGATCAACGTATAAAGTGCTCTCGTTAAAAGAGATTTTGGACTGGACTATGTCTCGCGGAGTTCTGTGGCATGCCCGAAGGGGCAACGAGCGAAGAATACTGAGGAATGGTGTGGGGGTCCTGCCCTTGGGCACCGAATGGGCAAATCACCCGCCGCCCCCTTATAGAAACGCGTTGGCGCCTGTTACGGGTCACAGATATGCTTGGCGCGGTCGTTTGTAAAAAAAGAAGGGGTTTTTCTTTATACTAAGGATCGGCGATGGCCGCATTACTCAGCGCACGCCCTTTCCAAAAAATCCCAGCGCACACAATCACCCCAAAATGGGGTTTGCATTACTTTTTTTCAACGCCAAACGCCTACCCAGAAGAAGTGGCCTCACCGAAGAAAGGCAATTATGAACTTCTTCAAATCTGAGGGTGATCCTTTGGGCAATTCACGGGGCCCTCCCTTGATGGGGGCGGCGTTGGATGGACCTATTCTAACCCTTTCCGTATCATAAACCCCAGAAGACCATGAAGAACATGTCATTATGGCGTGTTCTCTCCGTCCAACACGGTTCAAAGCAGTATGGTTGTACTGAAGTTTTCTCTCCGGGGAAACTTCGTTTTCGTTTGAACGTCAACAAGTCCCACCCCCGGCTGCCAAAATAGGCAAGAACAAACACCAAGAATTGACCCACCAATTAAAAAGATTTGCTGCCGCAAAAGAAGGCTGTTGTCCCCGTCGTGCTGGCGAATTGCGCGGACGTCCTTCATTTTGAGAAAAGAATCTTTCCCCAGAGAATGGCGTCGGGAAACCTTGGTGTAGAGCCCCGATTGTGCAACCCAATAGCCGGCGTCACCGATGACGGGATGCCTCCCGCAGGGTTGGATGCAGCCGCGTTGCTGAATGGTGCAGCGCGTTAACCTGAGAGATTCCAATGAAAAACAACGGGCGTTCTGCAAACCCACAGAAAGAGAAGCCGCAGGAACAGGCAAAAAAAAACCCTCCCACACGCGACCCCGCCTTCCTCCGGAGAACAGGTGTTCTTTCCAAAAGGATGGTTGAACCCCAAGCCTCTTTTCCGTTAAAAGCCCAAAGGTCTTCAGGAAAAAAAAAATTCTCTTCACTTAGGGGTGCCGAATTGCCAGTAGTACTTTCAAAATTGATATGTTGCACCGCATATCTGCCAGCAACCCCGCCGCACAGCTTGGGGCAATGATTCTTTAGCTTAAAGATGTTTATCGTCGCCATTGCGATCCCATCGAAGAATGTAATCTATTTAAAAACTCCTTCTGAAGCAGCTTGTTTATGAACGAATGTTTGACCCCAGCGGCCCAAAACCAATTGCGCCAAATCAAAACCATACCTTGAACCAGCCGCTGCCCCCATCGCGCATAGCAACAAACCGCGCGCCAAGCCCAAAAATGAGGAATGCGGGGGCGCCTTGCTCTCACCCAAAAATTCCCCGCTCGTGCTCGCCGTCGTTTTGCCTTCGAGGCGCCCGGGAAGGAGCCAGGCCCCCGGAGCGCCCCACGCGGGCGGGGCAACCCCCAACCAAAAAAAAAAAAAAAACCGACGGCCGCATTTCAACAGCATTCTTCTTTAATTGTCTTCATCTGGAAGCGGTTCGTTCCCACTTCTCTCCCCCAAGGGGGTCCAACACCTTTTTCCCTTCTTAAATCTTCTATTTTTGCGTGTCTCCTTCTTGCCGCCTCTTGTTCTAGTGGTGTTTCATTGTTCCCACAAAATTGGGCGGAAGGGAATGACACGCAAGCGGGCGAACGCATTCGAAGCGCGTTTGGGGGATTTGGGCGGTTCCCAGGGTAATGCGGTTTGGAACGCAAAAGTATGTATTGCCCTGGTGGCTTTTTGCGTCGCAATTTCATTTTCTGAATACTAAAGGGGAAAACAGCTCTCTTCTCTTCCTGCGAATTGTTTTCACTCCCTAAAGTTTGCAACTTGGAAGCCATGATGGGCGTGCCGAAGCGCAATGGCATTCCTACAGGAATCAACTGGGACATTACGCTCCAACGCCAGCCCTCGTGGGTTAACGCCCCCGCCTATTAACCGGGGTCCGTCCAAGCTTTGAAGTTTGTTCAAATGTCCATCAGTGTTCGGGAATCCTTTCCTTCGCCTTTCCAATTCCACCCAGAAGGGCCGGTTCCGTCTTAATTTGCAACCCTTCTCGTATGGAAATGGCGGCCCTTCACCATAATCAGAGCAAGTGATGCTATGGCGTTGGAACCCCGAATGGCGAAAGCTAGAAGGTCGATTGTGGGAAAGAGCATCCTGGCCACACCCGGAAAGCAAAAGAAAACACCCGACGAACAATTTATTCAAAAGAAGCCGGGGGTCTGACCAGCGTTGGTTTTGAAGCGTTCCTTTCAAGCTCTACCCTCCGGAGCCGGGTTTTTTTTCATATTTTTCTTCAGGCCGTTTTCTGGAATCAATTTGGGGAACAGGGCGGCCCCAAACGAGCGACAAAATCATTTAGCGTAGAAAACTGCTGCTTCCCCACGGCTTCCGATGAAGATCGCGGGGCCGCCGGATCCGGTGATCCACCCCCGCCCTTCGGGAGCCGAACGCCGCCCGGGCGGGGGAATGGGCCGGGGGCCCCTTTCGGCGGGGTGGTTGGCGTTACCGGAATAAAAAAAAAAACATAAAGCGAGTGCTGGAGGTGCGGTCGGCTTCTGCCTGTCGACGCTGTCTTGCGCTATGGGCTCTGAGTTTCTCTGCTCTGCTTACCCCCGCCTTCGCTCCGGCGGTTGGCCAAAACCGTTTCCAACACAACACGCCGAGGTGCCGCCACGAATTGTATTTCCCCGTATGTCGTTTTGTTTTTCTAGATTGTGGATACCTTGTTTTATGCCTGTGGTCCTAAGGTTCTCTGTTTATCTTTAACCAATGCTCGGCAATATTCTCTATTGGCAAGCCTGGTGTTGCTGGGGTGTGTATTTTTAGGGGAAATGATATCAGTAAGGGCTTATTTGCTCGAACCGTTGTTTTCGTTTTTTTGCTGTCCTTTTATTCTTACATTGCTGGTACCAGATTCTTTTCTTGTATTTCAATGAATTTGTATTGGATCTATTTTGCTGTAACCTCTATTACTACATTATTTTGATGCTTTGAAGGGAAAGAAGCTTTTTTTTTGTTTTTATTTTTCTGCTTGAAGTCTGGCCCGCCTATTTACGACAAAAAAAAAAAGCAGTCTGTGCCTCTCCTTTTTCTTTCTTTTTTTTTTTTACATGAATCTGAAGAAAAGTGGTGTGTTGCAAAAAAAAAAAAAAAAGAAAAGCGAAAAGTGGATCAAGGTGTACTGCCAATGAAAAATGGCCTCTCTCCCTTTCAAGATGGTTTGTCTTGATTTGGATGGGACGCTTCTTCAACCGGATCATACTGTCTCTGAATTCACCAGGACAATATTGCAAAAACTTGTCGCACTTGGTGTCCACGTCGTTATTGCTACGGGTCGACCTTACGCTGATGTTCGCCATGTTACCGAAACAATAAGGTTCAACGCACTTCTTGGGAATACTGACCATTCTGGCGTATGCTATACCATCACTTCAAATGGTGCACGCATTTACAACGACAAAGGACGGATTATAGTTAGAAAGAACATCCCAGAAACGTTTTGCCGTGTCCTATATGGTTTGGAGAAGGATGATAACGAGGTGAATGTTAATGTCTTCCGAGATGTAGTAAGGCACAATTCTCCTCCAAAGATGGAAAGAATGAACACTAAAGATAACGCGTGCGATAATAATTCAGTTCTACTCGAAGACGAAAATGAAGTGTTTCTAACATTGAACAATGCAGAGAATGTTGAATGCGAGGAGGAGTGGGTTTGTCGTCACCCAGCAGTTGAAGAAGCCAAACTGTATGAAAAGAGTAACTTTTGTTACAGAGTAGAACAACATTTGGAGTTAAATTATCCTACTGATAACGTAAGTGAGATTTTTTTTCTGTGTTACAATTTCCAAAAAGCTATGGAACTGGAAAGGAGAATTGATATGTTGAATTCTGAGTTTGAGCGACAGATTCGAGAAGAGAGTGATAAACACGATATAGGGTCTGCAGGTATTGTGGTTGCTCCTTCAGCTGCCCACTGTCTTGACATAGTACCAAAAAATACTTCTAAAGGTATAGCCGTACAAGATGTAGCGAGACGTCTTGGTCTTACTATGAATGATGTGATTGCTTTCGGTGATGGTTTAAATGATGTTTCGATGCTATCAATTGTCAAGAAAGGTTGTGTTATGCTTAACGCGAATCCACGCTTGAAGGAAATGTTACCACATCTCGAAATTGTGGGGTCCAATAGTGAAGATGGTGTTGCAAAAAAACTCCAAGAAATTTTTTGTTTGTGAGTATATAATATTAAGGAAAAAAAAAGCTAATCAATGAGCGTTTATTAGTGAGCTTTAAAGTAAATGTGACTGATATCAGGAATGTGATATACTAACAGATCCTTTTTATTTATTTATTTGAAGTTGATTATGGGGGAATATGTGTATGAAATTGCTCACAAGGCGTTCGAGCAAACAATGGTGACTAGTTATTGATTTATAATTATCAACTATTGTAGCATGTTTTCTATCTTTTGCTTTCTTAGACCTCCAAGCCAAAGGGATACCTCTTCAAACATGATTGCGTGCTCTAAGTCTCACTTTTCTCTTTATTTCTCTGTTTTTGTTTTCAATAGATGGTATAGAGAGACATATAAGGTACTATGAAGTAAATGACACGATGAACTCTACTAACTATGAATTTTTTTTTTTTTTTTTAGTGGGAGAATTGTCTTCACTGTCGTTCTTTTCTTTGCGGCGTTTTTCTGGGTTTCACTTCATATATTATCTCTAAGGGAGTTTCTCTCAAGACACGATGAGTCATTCCATTTCCTTTTTACATCGGCAATGATGATTTTAAGAGACTCTAGATATATGGTGTTTTTTTTTTCTCTTCCAATCCTTCGTCAGTACCTTATCAATTGGTTTCTCTGGTGCATACTCTTTACTTCATGGCTTCTTCCGGGTATTTTGTTTTCTTCTGAGACATTCCTAAAAAAAATATGCACCTAGAGAAGGTCTATATAATATGATGGGTACTGAGAGTGGAAAAATCTTTTTTCCTATTTGTTATTTCTGTCTCCGGAGATATGTTTGACCGAAATAATTCTCAGGGGGGATTTAGGTTTTGATTTTTTCTTTTACCATCCTACATATCCTCCATGGCAGCTCCCTTCACGTTGAGGGAGACTATGATGATATAGTAATCCTGCAATCTTCCACCTGGTGATTTTTACTGGATGGATCCCATTCCTCGATGATATGGGTATGCTTTATTTTGCCTCATCTCTGTGCATCTTGCTTTTCTAATAAAGTGGTTATGTATTGTGTATGAACAAACTGTTTTTGTATTTATTCTCATTGGTATTACTACCAGGTTTATGTCAAGAGAGGAAATATATTCTTTTTTATTTTTACATTTGTACACCAAGCCTCCTCCTCACTTCATATCCTTTACAGTTTTCTTCTGCCTTTCTACCTTTAAACATATATTTCTTCTTTTGCTTTTTATTTACAATTTACCTCTTGATGAACTATTTTAATAAGACCTATGATTTATTCTTTCTTTTTCTCTGCTTATGTATCTCTTCTTTGGCTGACTTTGGGTGTCTATGGGGATTCCTTTTCTTCCTTCTTTCCTTTACTTTCTTTCTCTCTTTCCCTGTTTGGTTTTTTTTTTTTGCCCTCTCTAAGAGATGACGACAAGAGTTTCGCTCTGTGGTGTCTCAATCGTTGGCAACAATCCTGCAGCGTTTGATGAGCCTATCTCTGTGAAGGTATTACTCGAAGTTTTTGAGAAGCCGCCAACACTTCCAATTGATGTGAAGTTTGTGTGGAACCCAATTTGGGATTTCCCTGTGGAGCAGGAGTTGGATGCATTTGAGGTTGGGCCGCTGACAACACTTGGGAGGCATGAGCTAACGCTTCAGAGTGACCCTCCCGACTTTGCAAAGATTCCTGACCCTACCGGGCCAACAGCGTTGATCATCACCTTCAGTTACGATGGCAGGGAGTTCCTCCATTTGGGTTACAACGCCATAGTGACATGCGAGGGGGAAATGCCTGATGTCTTTTTGGATGCAGGACAACTGCGGCGTCATCTTACACAGTGCTTTCCGAAACAGACAATGATTGTATGGGACACTGATGACTGCAACGGTGGTAATAATAATGATAATGGTAATGGTAATGATGTGGATGTTGATGATGATGAACATGATGAGGATGATGAGGATGTGAAGGGGGTAGAGAGCTCGCATGATGAAGACGAGAGTCCACCCGCAAAGAAAGCCAAGCACAACTGATATGATGAGAGTAGATTCAAAGAACTGACGGGATTTTATTTTTATTTTACTTTATTTATTTATTAATTTTATCCTTTATGGAGTTGTATCCCTTTCTTATTTTAGTATGAAATTTTCAGAATTTATTCCCCTTGCTGTCTCTCACACTCCATTATTGCAGAAAATAGGGAAACAGTTACCATGTTAATGGTGATTGGACCAGATGATTCCTCACTTTTTGAGTATGGTAAATCGCTGAAGGGTGACAGCGCACACTTATCACAACAGTTAATGTTGTACTCCTCCTTAGATCTCCTTGATGATGTCCTCTGGACCACAGGTGATTTCCTCCTCCCTGCATTTGACCGAGCATTTGATGGGAAGTATTTTGTTTCTGCCTATGTCGGTTTCGCCCCTGTCAAATTACTACTAATGCAGGCACAAGAACCCAATAAAAACACACGACAATTCCTCAACGAGGCGTATGAGCTATGTGTGCGGTACCTACTTAACCCTTTTTCGTATCCGAAAAATTCCTTTCGCTCTACATTAGAGGAAAAACTGCGACGTGTGTATGAAAGGTATTTTTAGGTGTTACCATGAAGTATGAAGGACAACAGAAAAAAAAAGATTGTTGAAGGAAGTGTTGTGAATAGGTAGATGGTTCCTTCTCCTCTTTGCTGCATCCTACATGTCCTCTTCTTTTTTTTTTTTTCTAAACCCTCATATACAATGGTGAAGGGAGTGAACCAACACAAGAAACATTCTTAGAAAAAGAGGTATAAAGATAAATGGGAAAATCGATGGTATTTCAACCAGAGATTATTGTGTGCGAGACACCAGAGGAGCTCAGTCGCGTTTCGTGCAAAACTATCCTCGATATCATTGACCAGTCAAAGCGCGGAGTGTGGCCGTTGTCACTGGCTCTCTCTGGTGGATCTACACCAAAGATGTTGTACAAGCGTCTGCATGACGAACACCTACAACTACTTAGGGATGAGCGACCTTTGCGCAACAGATGCTACAGAGTCAAATTACAACATGACAAGAGAAGTTCTTTTGCGTGATATCCCTGATGATCTTGTGGTACATGTTGATATTAGTGTACCCGATACGACACCGGCGAAGGATGCCGCAAATGCTGTTAAGGTGGCAGATGCGTATGCAAAGCGACTCAGTTCCCTTCTTCCAATGGATATCGTGCAAGAAACCAGTTACACAGATCCTTATATTTGACATTATCCTACTAGGCCTTGGTTCAGATGGACACACCGCGTCTGTTTTCCCTGGAACTGAGGCTGCGAAAGAAGTGCACCGCGCGGTTACCGTGAGCTTTCCAGGCCCAACAATGAACCCAAAGGTGTGGAGAATTACACTCACACCAACGACCAAGTCCTCTGAGACACCTGTTTCACGTTTTCTTCAGGACTGTAAAGGGAGAGTCATGTTTTTATTTAAAAAGGAGATTGCAAAGGATATCAATTCGTAGTTTTTTCTCTCTCTCTGTCTCTCTTTTCAATGTGCCTAGGATGCTTTGTACCTTGTGGGTATGAGTTTGTTTAGATTCCAACAGTCAATGATTTGAAGCCATCTGTATTATTTTTATAATTATTTACACTTCTGCTTAATATGCAGATATTTATTGGCCGTCTAAAATTATAAAGAGTCATGGTTATACTCTTTAATAGTCTTTGTAAACTATGGGCCTTTATGGACCTTTTTCTTTTGGGATACATTCTATTATACACGATGAAGTGTTTTTTTTTTTCTTCTTCTAAAGTTGATTCCGAGTGGAAATGAGAGTAGAAGACTTTGTTCTTGTCATCCAACGGCTCTGCATGCTCACTAATAATTAACATTTTTCCTTGGGTTTGTTATTCCATGGCACGTCCGGGAAAGTTGGATAGTGAGGAAGCATTATTTCTATGCTTGAAACTCTTCCACATGATTTGGTCAGCACTTCAATGAGAGACACTAGCTGTATTAAGGGCGTTAGGAACAGGAACAGGAACAGTAAAGAAGTCGTCTGTGCCCTAATATCTGCTGTCTTATTTCCCAATGGATTAATCTCTAATGCGTGAGTGCTGATGGGTGTGATGTTCATCTGGGGCTTTTTCAAAACAATATCTTTTTCACTTTCCCCTACTATATATTTTTTATTATTACAGGTATAAGGTGTCATTCAACTAGATGTGGTTCATTTAAAAAAATTCAAACTCGTTAGTAATTTATTTTTTGTTACTATAGACGCTGTCTGTTTCTTGTTTTACTCCTTGTATTTTTTTCCCCTCTTGAATTCCTCATCACGTTTTTTATCCTTACAGCAAATGAAGTGTAAGGCATAATGGGCTGTAGATGCGTGGTGTGATGCTGCTGAGATAATGCACATAAACACACTAATACAAAAGCATTAAAGTACCCATTAACGCAGGAGGGATAACACACACACACACATGGATGCTGCTCTCTTAACACTGCTGATCTAATGACACTTTTGAGTCTCCGACTAAATGAGAATAGTCAAGTGGACACATTGTACAACACATGAGACTCTTTATCCCATTCAATAGAAATGGGAATATACATTTCCTTGTGTCCCATCTAAGCTTTCTTTCTTTATCTCTGTAATATTGAGTTATGTTTATTTTTTTTTTTTGGGAAATAGCAACCAGTCACACCTTAATGGGAGTTTCCATGGCACAAATGATACGTGACTCTCATAGTTAGAAGAAGAGGAGAATGTATCTCTATTTAGTGCGAGAACTCATTGAGTGGTAGTGGTACAGTGATCCTACTACCCATCAATTGTAACAAAAAGTAAAAAGGAAAGAAAAAAGAACGATGGAAGAACTCTTGGAATACATTTTGATAGAGTGGAATGAAACAAATCTCTCTTTGGGGGATACATTGCAATACTATTTCTCACTGCAGAGGTGTTCTACGCCTTTTATTGATAACTACAACACAAGTGGAAATGAATGTCTCTCTTGTGGTGAAAGGAAAAACATTCCTACTGAAAGAGTATTAATAGGGGGCGTACACAACTCTATGTGCATGGGATTACTACTATTCTACAGGGCAAAAAACAACAAAAACAACTACAGGGAGTGAATCACTGAGGAGTGATACTGAATTAAGATCTCTACTGAATAAACAGAGTTAAAAAGTAACTGTGTTGTACATGTTACTTTCTCTTGGAAATGTGAGTAGTGCTCTTATAGATAGTGTTCTGTGTATGTGTTGTGGGTATGGTAATTAGTACAGGAGTATTTTTGTAGCTGATGGAATATTTCATATAATCCCCTCCTCTATTATTTTATGGCTCTTCTGATGTGTATTTTTTTGTTTTTTATTATGCTCTTCTACTACTGACATGGATGGGCAAAAGAAAAAAAAAATTATCAGCAAGTTGAGTTGGTGGGTTAGTCAAGCATGAGTTGCACAGTCTTTTTCCAATGCAAAGGACAGATCTGAACACATGGTATCATTCACTCTTTCCATGGCTTCTTTCTATGTTTTTCACTTGTTTAAAGGCAGTACAGCACTTATTATTATGACTATTTGTTATTATTCTCTGCATTTCTTACAAACACCATAAAACACCAAATCTGCTCACAATGCATTGTTGTTGATACTGTTGGTATGTATGTGTACCACAAGAGGGTATATTGATATCTTTTCTCATTCTACTTTTTGGCATAACTATCATTCTTCTCTTTCTGAGAGTATTACTGTTGATGTATACATGTGTTTAATTATCTGCTAGATCCAATATAATATCTATTCATGCTTACCTTTTATTCTCTCCCTTTTCCTCTTTTTTTCTCTTTACTCTGTGTATACCTTAGCAAAGCAACACACACACTACTCACGCTATTAAGAAATGGAGAAACACTCCATGCGTCACCTCCTGTGGGCTGCACTGTTCCTGTTGTACTGCAGCTGCGGGTGTTTGGCTGATGTTGTGCAGCAGTTACCACAGAAAGGACAAAGTGCTCTACAGGCGTACACCGTCTCTGATACTCCTGAGGAATGGCAACCCATTCGCATTTCCGTGTATACAAAATTTGTTGAGGATGTTGTGAAGGAATGCATAAAACAGCGTTCGGAGGGTGATTCCAATACTACCGTCGAATTCTGTAGCGGTGACAATCAAATGACAGCAGCGAAGATGAATACTCTTTTTAAGGATCTCCTCCCTGAAGCGATTAAATTGCACAGGGATCGCCTGAATGTGCAGCCATTGCAGAGCAATCTGAAGATACAGGAAGAGGAGGTTCGCTGGTTTACGAGCAATTGCTGGGGATTCATTATTCCCAGTGAACATAGTACTGAAGGTATTCCCAATGCTGATTTTATGCTTTACGTGAATCTCGGGACAGAGCGTAAAAGTTCGGCGGTTTGCTCTATAGATGAGAATAAGCGACCAACATCTGCCCGCATCAGTTTTGTCCCGAAGGAGATCGTCGACACGAGACATTACATTCGTTTGGCTGCACACGATATTGCGGTTGGACTTGGATTTACCACCGAATATATGAGTAAATATCTCACGACAGCATCAGCATCTATCTTCATGAATGGCGTACCAAAGTGGCTCATGATGGTGCAGAGTAACACGGTGAAGGATAGGGCCGTGAAGCACTACGGCTGCCAGGGTCAAACTCTCAAGGGAATGATTTTGGATAATAAAGGCGATACTTATTCCGGATATTGGGAGAGGCGCATCGCACGGGATGAGTTGATGAGTCCGTACACTGGTGAACCCACTGGAATGTTCTACACTAACCTGACACTTGCAGCATTTGGTGATATGCCTTTCTACGAGGTTAATTTCAGCATGGCAGAACCGATGAGTTGGGGGAATCAATCGACCTGTGACTTCATACAAAGCACATGCACAGCAATCAGCAAAACATTGAAGTCCTCTAACGTCTTCTGCCAGGAAAGTGATAAACCTGTACTACAGTGCACTTCTGATCGCTTTGGTCTTGGTGTCTGCTCCAAGGTCGACACGAACACGCATAGTATGTCCGGTGAGTACAAGTTATTTGAAATTGTTGGTGAACAGAGTGATATGATGAAAGGCTGTCCCATCATTAGGCCGTTTCAAGAGACCATGTGCGAGAATGGTAAGGAGACACTGATGCCTGGAAGTATTGTGGACAAGATGTCACGGTGTCTGGATCTGAAGGAAACGGTGGAAATCGATGAAAATGGAAAGGAAGTGAAGGTTCAAGGCATTTGTGCAAAGGTGAAGTGTGATAATGGCAAGGTGCATGTGCATTACAAAGGGGACAAAGAGAAAGTGAACGGGGAACAAGAATGGCACGAGTGCACCGAGGAGGGCACTATTAATCTGCAGGGTTCAGTGTTCACGAGTGGAACTATTGTGTGCCCCAAATACGCTGAAGTGTGCACCGGGCTACCGGAAACCGAACCTTTTAATATTCCATATGAAGAAGTTGTGGAAAAGCCTGAAGAGGAAGAAGAGGAGGAAAAGCCTGAAGAGGAAGAAAATCCTGGGGAGGAAGAGGAGGAAATGAACAGTGGCACGGGAGATCAGGACCAGACCCAAAAACCTAATGATAATGAGGACGGTGCCACTGACAACAGCATCGCTCTCTCGTTCTTTGAACCTCTTATGCTTCCTGTGTGTATTGTTGCTGCGGTGGTGGCCCTGTGAGAGCCCCACACGCATATTCTAACTTATATAGCGCTATAATTTTTTTTCTTTTTTTTCAATTTATATACGCATAAACAATAATTGTTTCCCTTCTCTTTTTTTTTTTTTTCTGACTGGGCTCGAGGCGGTCTTCACTTTATTTGTGAAAGACTGCATGACTATTAATCTTTTCGGACTATATATATGTATATGTGTCTGTATCTATATATGGTTGTATATACACGAACACCGTGGTTTTTTTTGGGAATAATAATTCTTATACGCTACTTATGTATACTGTGCTGCTTCACGGTACTCTTACTCGGGTGTACAAATGTACACACATACCGAGTGTAAAAAGAACTGGGAAGTGCATGCATGCGTCTTTTTTTAAAATTGACTGAGGGATTTTTCTAAATGATCCATTTCTCTGTAAATGGATTGGATGAGTGAATGCACGTTGGAGTACATGGATTATCTTTTCTGTGAGTATTTGATACCTCTTGTGCTAGTGCATTTGGATGTATTCTTTTTTTTTTAATGTGTTGCTTTTTTTCTTTTTTTTGTCTCTCGTTGTTTTTCCCAAGTCTCTCAAGGATTCTATGCGATAGACACACTGAGAATGATGGTGTGGCACACAAATCTTTTTTTTTACGTACTTTAGCTGTTGTGATTGGATTTGACTGCAGTAGGTGCCGCTGCTCTTGTTAATGTGTGTAGCCTTTGATATTGCATTTATTGTGGTGCTGTTATTGTTGTTTCTGAGAGTATTACTATCGATGTATACATGTGTTTGATTCTTTGCTGGATCTAATATAATATGTATATTTCTGTTGGCATTCCGTATTTTATTTTGCTATTTTTTTGCATATGCTTTAACAGTGCATCCGCTTATCCACCGACGTCTAATTGCGGCTGTGAGTATACTATCGTATGGATGTTACTGGTCTCATTTAACTGCAATTGTGTTGGGTTTATTACTTGAAGCTTGTAAAGGGAATATGCACCCTTAAGTGCTTTGGGGTATTAATGGTTAGAGGGTTGCGATAATTTATTATTTTGCAGGTAATTGTTTCCCTTGTTGCGCGTTAAGCACAACGGAATAGACGCTTATGAAATATGTAAATGTTTGGCTTTTCTTTTTGCCATCTTTTATTATTTGAAAGTACAATTTTGGATTTGTATTCCCATGATAAGTGAAGTGATTTTGGGTTTGTATATTTTTGAAAGGGGTGGGGTAAATGTAAATCGGACCACAAGGGTTGTTTTTACCATTATGTTGATTGTGATATATATATTGTTTTACCATTGTGAGACCTTTGTTCATAATTTAATATTCTTCAGTGTTATTGTTTGTAGGATACTATGCAATGGATGTCATGGTTTAATTTATTGCATGCCTGTTTGGGTTATGGATTTGCAAACGGATGATTGCCCACAACTCAGTGCAGAATTTTCATGTCTGTTCCCTTTTCTTGTGTTAAACATATTGTGTGTGTGTGTGGGCAAGGTGTACTTGTCACTCAGTGTTATCTTTTCAAGAGGGATTATGCTAATATATCTCAGGAATTCCAACATAAGTAGCATTTGCTTATATCAGTGAGTTTCCCTTTTTTTCCAAGTGATATACTCTCTCCCGATGCTTAGCGGTTTATGTGATGCTGGGTTGTGGTTAATTCTATTGTGGAATTCACCTAATGGCACCTGAGAGGCACAAGGTGAGATGATACATTATGCAGAGCCGTGACTTTAGCCATTGTGGGAATGTCTGCAGTTGTTAAACCTGAATGGGATAGTTTCAAAACCATTGGTCTTGTGTTTGGAAGTGTGGATAGATAATATCTGTATTATTGGGTAATAAAAATGAGGTTATTTCTTTGGGAGTGTGAAAGGGGAGAAATTTGGGTAAAAAAAAGATTGTAATGCGATGATGGTTGAGTTTGTGTCTGGATCCACCCATTACATTTTCTTGGGAGTCCATTTCCATTGCAGTTCTCACTTGACTGCACGGAGCAGCACATGTAACTGTAAATTATACAAGACACACATCCAGTGAAAGATGGAACTGTTTTAGAGTGGGAAATGGATGGAATGTCGATCTCTACATGCAGCAATGATACTTGTGGTTCATTTGGCCATTTACCACTTTTTTTTTATTTAATTTACTTGGAGCGATTCTTTGACAACTTTTCCTTCTACCATTATTCAGTAGGGGTGTAGATTGTTGCGTACACTTCTCCGTCATAATAAACATATTATCATCAAGGGAGAGGTTGATGTTCTCTGCCATACTCATTACATGCACCTCATTGATAGGTATTTATGGAAGGGGGAGTGTATTATTTTTCAGGAACTGTAAAGATTGAAGTCACCATTGGAGTCAACTCCATACCATGCATATGGAATCAAAGGACGGTAATGGTTTCCGCCATTTTTTGATATTTGTGTATCACTTGCTTTTGCACATTAAAGTGTACAATTAACAATACGTGGTTGCAATGGTGATTCTTAAAAAAAAAAATAATAATAAATAACGGCAGTGTGAAATCCTTTGTTTTATCATGGGAATTGGATTTGGATGTTACGAATGCTGGACTCTTCTGACGTGCAGATTTCATTCTCTTATGGGCGTTTCTGTGATAACCCAGTGGACGGTGTTTGTCGTGTGAGACTCTCGTGGTAGTGAATGAGTTGATGAATGATAGAGAGAAGGCGTGTGTGATAGTGTAGTGTAGGATTGATTATTTGTTGTACTCTTCTTAAGAGAAGTGTTGCTTGTTTGACGAGGGTGTCCTTATTGCGCTATATGTATATATATTTCATAATATTTGAATTTCAACGAAACAAAATAAAAGAAACAAAAGAAAATGATAATTATTTTGTACACGGGGCACATTTCCTTTTAATTTTATTTTTCAATCCAAAGTGTTTAATGACATTTATGGGAAATTCTAAAACTGAAGTTAAAATGTTAAATTCTACAACCATATTTGACTAAAAAAAGAGAAAAAAAACAGTAACGGCAAAATTGTACACAGTCTCTTGGATGACACCAGAGAAATGTTAACTAAACAGTGAAGGGCAAAAGTGAAAGATACATCTTGGAAAGGAGAAAAAAAAGGAATAAATCAGGGAAGGCAATGGGACAAGAATAATAATAACCCTCTGGGGCATGAATTCACACGCGATGCATCACTCTGAATATTTGACAGTCATCTCTATTTGTGTGTGTTTTTTTCTTTTCTTCTTTCTCTTTTCAATCCTGCTTGATTGGATCTTTTTTTTTCCTCTTTATGCGATAGACTAGCTAAGAGAACGACAAATCAGACAATAATTTCCTTAAAAAGAACAATGCGCGTTATATCGTCTACATGGTGCGTGCTGCTGCTGCTGCTGCTAGCGATTGCGGTAACCGCGTCGCATGAGCCGCGCTTCCACGTGCGTCCCCCCACCAATTGGGTCAGCGGCCCCAGCGGGCTTTACTTTGACCCCTTTACACTAAAGACACACCTGTACATGCAGTACAACCCGTACGACTCGGTGCAGGGTAATACAAGTTGGTACCACTTCACCTCCTATGACTCTGTGAAGTGGCAGGATCAAGGCATTGCACTGAAGAATGATAATGAATACGATCGCAGAGGTGCGTACAGTGGAACCATCACGGATGGCGATTATGGGTCACCTGTTGTAATGTATACGTGTGTTGCAGATGGTGACGTGCAGCGACAATGCATTGCTTTACCAAACAAGAAGGATGCTCAATCTGGTCGCAAGCGTTCGCTCAACTCGTTTGTTAAGCTTCCTACAAATCCTGTATTGACAGAGAAGGATGTGCCTGGTCTTGTTGGGCTGAACAACTTTCGTGACCCCACAGGTTGGTGGGGTAACCCTGATAACACATCAGAGTGGCTGGTGGCTTTCGCAGCCAGTGTTAAAAATTCAGCTGGTGTACCTGAAGCGCAGGTTGTTGTTTTCGCTAC
>NW_021639850.1:910809-911347 GCF_002087225.1 Trypanosoma theileri
TTTTTTTTTTTTTTTATCTTTATTTGATGAATCAATGCAAGCAATTTTCAGGGAAATTTTTTATAATGGGTAGACTGTAGAAGAAAAAAAATAGAAAGTGAATTTAATTGATAAAATGCATTATTTTTTCCTGAAGGCTTGTGAAAAGAATGATAGAATCTTATTATTTATTATGCAAACAATTTTAATACTGACAACAAATGTCTTTCATATTTATTTTTGTTCATTTTACAGACTGCAAACGTGGGTTTTTTGAAGACCCACCCAACCGAACCCACACTGCCACGACCGAAGGGCGGGTTAAAAAGGACTTCTCAGCACTTGCGTTTCGTCAGTTCTGTTATTTATTTGGTAAAAAACCCGGAAAAATTATTTTAGATGTATTTGTGAAAAAGGGGAGGAATGCAGGGTGTGCCAAGATAAGGTCAAAAATATTTTTCCCTTTCTTTTTTTTACTTTCTTACAAATGTTGCCATTATTTCTTGCTCTAAGAGCGTTTTGTTTGTTGTTGCCTTTATTCTTTTTTTTTTCGTTTCTC
>NW_021639850.1:911558-912357 GCF_002087225.1 Trypanosoma theileri
GGGAAGTGAAATAAAGTGAGTGGACGCACCTCATATTGCAAAGAATTCTCAGTGTGTTTCTGCATGCGAATTCCAAGCATTAATAATGCAGAAAAACAACACAAACAAACAACAAAGGGAGAGATTTGGTACAGGGTTAAGAGGGAAAATGAAAAAATAATACTGTAACATTACGAAAATAGTTTGTGACCAATATTATTTTTATGGTTATTTCTTCCCATGGTTTCTGCTGTAGCGGAACTCGTTTTATTATTACTATTGGTTATTCAAACAAATGGAGGATGGTTGGAGAATATTGGATAGGATACCCTTTCTAGCGACCCACACTCATCGTCATTGATATGGATTTTAATATGCGAGTAAATCGTCAGAATTTTCTTGACTGTGACGCCAAACTTTCGACCGCGTGTACGCGCCCGCACTCTCTGTCAGGCACTGCCTTGTTCAAGTTGTAACTTTGTACAGAGTGAGAAGTATTCCTGCATTATTGAAAAAGCATTTCGCGCGAGGGTCCACGCAGAAAAAAAAAAAAAAGAAAATAATTCCATTCAAACGGTCTGAACAATTCTCTATCGATATTCTGTAACGCCTCACCCCGTTCTATCCCCTACTTGAAGAAGGCACTGTATCCAAGTTCAAATTTTAAAGTGGGGTTCCCCAGCGTCCATTTGTTTCCGATAAAAAAAAAAACAAAAAAAAGAGTATTTATTTGTGCAGACGCATCCGTTGCGCACTTGGGGTCTCACCCAAATGATCGCGCTGCCCTCTGTGCCCGCCCCCTTGGGTTACACTCTCCATT
>NW_021639932.1:0-406 GCF_002087225.1 Trypanosoma theileri
TAAGCAATTTTACATGTATATTTTTTCTTTTTCCCTCTCACTCCAAAAAGCAGTTCATTATTATCATTATCACAGTGCAAGCCCAGACACACACATAGAGATAGTCTCCAAGAACACACACACACAATGGAATAGTAGCAATAATAATAATTATAGGATAAACACAGAGAGAGCAAAAACACACACAAAACACACATTAACATTAAGAAACAAAAAAAGAAGAGAAATCCAAACAGGTGGAAGATTAGTTAAACTGTAGGGATGTATGGAAAGAGAAGAAAAGAGAAAACAAAGGATGACCTGAGTCACACCACCACACAATCAACACACAAGAATACAGGCCAGTGTAACCACAATCAGTAGTGGCACACGCACCCACACAGAACTGCTGATACTGCTGCTGCTG
>NW_021639932.1:2000-2533 GCF_002087225.1 Trypanosoma theileri
TGGCCCATCATCTTCTTCATAGCCATAATAGTGGTAGTGGGTTCTGCTTAAAAACACTCAACTACAAAGAAACAAAAATATGAGAGATTTTAAAAAGCTCATAATACAAAAAAACACAAGCGTGTACAACTAGTAAAGCACAAATAACCTCAGCAGTGTAGAAAAAAATATAACAAACAAAGCAATACAGAGAATTACATCAGTAAAGGTAGAAACAAAAGGACACCAATATCATCACAGACTCCCGCAGTACAGCAAAGAATGTCCCAACAAACCACAAGCAAACAAAGAAAACAGATATTAACCATTAGCCCAAATTATCCAGTAAACACAGAAATATACACCAACTATGGGTATAAGTCTATATGTGTGTATACGCAATTATAAATATAAATTCATCTGTTGTTATTTCTTTTTTCACTACAAAAAGCAGTTCATTATCATTAGAGTGCAAGCCCAGGCACAGAGAGAGTCTCCAAGACCACACACACACAATGGAGTAGCAATAATAATTATTATAGGATAAACACACA
>NW_021639932.1:3060-3469 GCF_002087225.1 Trypanosoma theileri
ATTCATCTGTTATTATTATTTCCTTTCTTTTTCACTGCAAAAAACAGTTCATCATTATCATCATCACAGTGCAAGCCCAGGCACACACACACAGAGTCTCCAAGAACACACACACACACAATGGAGTAGCAATAATAATTATTATAGGATAATCACACAGAGAGCAAAAACACATCAAACACATTAGCATTAGGAAACAAAAAAGAAGATAATCCTAACAGGTAAAAGATTAGTTAGACTGTAGGGATGAATGCAAAAAAAGAAAACAAAGAAAACAAAGGATGACCTGAGTCACACCACACCACCACACCATTACAATCAGCACACAAGAACATTGGCCAGTGTAACCACAATCAGTAGAGACGCACTCATCCACACAGAAGTGACGCTGGCTGCATTCTTCCCTTCA
>NW_021639932.1:4446-20926 GCF_002087225.1 Trypanosoma theileri
GTCTCCGGATATCACTATACCACCTTCAGGATGACAGTTCATCCTCAACCGTCTTGGATGCATCTACATGTGTAAAGGAAGAATAATAACGATGAGATAATAAAGAAAAAGAACACAGGAAAGGGAAAATAAATAGGAGAGATTACAACAGTGCAACAGAGAAATAATACAAACCGTAACAACAACAAGAGAAAATAGTCCCACACAAAAAACCATGTTTACAGTACCAATCACCAGTACGACTCCAGAGAAAAAAGAGAATGCACACATCCCACTGTACTGCGGAGGACCCCCAACCTGAAATCAAAGAAGCAAAAAAAATTAAAAAAAACAGAATCAGCTGCCACAGCACATACAGTACTATAAAAGTACTTCTTTCCATGGTCACGTGTAGGAAATTATGTATTTATATATACTTGCTTTTACTTTTCCTCTCTGGACAAAACAATCCAAACAAAGGTAAATCAAACAAAAAGAAATTAACAGGTAGCCCATGTTCTACAGTAAACGGCCAAATACAACTACCATCAATGCAAAACGTTGTACACTTAATTATGAATATATGTATAAAAATGTATCTGTTATATATATTTTTTCTCTCATTGCACAAGACAAGTTGTCATTGGTGGAAAGAAAAGCACACAGTAGCCCAAAAACACACACACACACACACAATGGAGTAGCAATAATAATTATAGATCAAACACAAAACAATAACATTAATAAAGCAAAAAAATCCCAACAGTAAAAGATTAGTTAGACTGTAGGGATTGCATGCATGCAAAAAAGAAAAAAGAAAACAAAGGATGACCTGAGTCACACCACCACCACACCACCATTACAATCAGCACACAAGAATACAGGCCAGTGTAACCACAATCAGTAGTGGTACACGCACCCACACAGAACTGCTGATACTACTGCTGCTGTCTGCATCACCCTTCTTGTTGTTTGTGACTTCAGGAGGAAGTGTTGTTGTTGTTGTTGTTGTGGTGGTGTTGGTGGAGGTTTCTGTATTATCTGCAGCACCTTCTTGGGTACCTGTTGATTCACTCCCCGTTGTTGTACTGTCATTCCCAGCGTTTGCAGCATCACTCCCAGTGTCAGAAGTAATGGTAGACGGTGATGATTGTTGTCCTGCTCCACTTCCACTTTGACCTGCACCTGCAGAGACATTATCAGCTGTTTGGTCTTGTTGTTGTTGCTGTTGTGTTGCTTCAATGTCACCTGGTGCACTGTTGCTGCTGCTCCCAGATTCTGGGTCTTCAGGAACTTCCTGTTCCCTAGCAGGTGGAGGAACTGGCACTTTTTCCTCAGGAACAACTTCTTTAGGAACTTCAGATTGAGGACATGTCTTACCTTCAGTACGCTGAGTACCTTCAGGGCAATTGACATCATCAGCACCAGGGACTTTTTTCTCAGGAACAACTTCTTTTGGAGCCTCAGGTACAGTAACAGAAGGAACTTCAGGTTTTTTAGGAGGAGTGACAGGTACTTTTTTCTCAGGAACAACTTCTTTTGGAGCCTCAGGTACAGTAACAGGAGGAACTTCGGGCTTTTGCACACATGGCTTATGAGCTTCAGAAGGATCAGGGCACTTTGTCTCACTCTCCGTATCAGGGACTTGGTCGGAAAGATCGGCGGCAGGCACTTCTTCAGCGAGGACGTGCACACACGCACATGAGAGCAGGAGAGCGAGGATACACAGCACGTAGCGCATCATCATTACCATTACAATACTTCTTGTAGTAGTCTTACTTCAATCATTTACAGAAAAAACAACACGAGAGAGAAAACCAGAAACAAAGTGAATCAATGTAAAGAAAACACAAAATGAGAACACATTACCAAATAAAACAACACTCAACAATTACAGCAGAAGCACACACATTGCAGAAAGCTGCGATCATGACTCATATAATGCCCAAATTAAAGGAACAACGCATACAATACCCAAAAACAAACAGATAATCCCAATAAACCCCTCAAAGAAAAAAAAAAGAAATTAAAGAGAACGACCATCAGAAGAGTAAAGCACAGAAATAAATCAAAATGCCCCTTCCTGTAGGACCAAGCACATTTACAAATATACATATGTATTCCTTATTATTTTCTCTCCCTACACAAAACACTCCAATACACAAGAATGCAGGAGAAAGCACACAGTGCCTAAGCAAAGAAAGCGAAAAACACACAAATTAACAACACAAACTGCACAAAAATAACTCACAGACCACTGAATATACTGGTCTGTTAAAGCAATTACGAATACAAATTGTAATAACTACTATTTTTTTCTTTGCTCTTATAAAACAGATTACCAAAAACCGTGCAGGGCAAAAGCACAGAATGACCCAGCAAATCACAAGCAAACAAACAAAGAAACAGATATTAACCATTAGCCCAATTTACACAGTAAACACATAGAAATATACACCAACTATGGGTGTAAGTCTATATATGTGTATGTATATATACGCAATTATAAACACAAATATGAATTCATCTGTTATTATTCTTTCCTGTTTTCCCTCACTGCAAAAAACAGTTCATCATCAGAGTGCAAACCCAAGCACACACAGAGAGTGTCCAATAAAACACACAATACCCAATGGCTCTAGTTTATGTATGAAGTTACTGCACACACACATGTGTGAACTAGCAAGAGATGTATACCGTCAGTGAGCAGAACAGCCCAGTTTTCTGCAAACACACACAACGGGAAAAGCAAGTAATGGAGTTATTAGAAAAAGAACACACACAAAAAAAAGTAAAAGAAAAGATATTGCAATTAAAAGATAAAGCTGATAAACAGATTATTAGTTTATTCACCCATGGGGGATGTACGCAAATATAATTATGTTAGTTTAACCATTATTATTATTTTTCTCAAGTGAGTCCCACCTTTCAGCACACAGTAGCGGAGAACAACACAGCCACAATCAGTAGTGGCACACGTACCCACACAGAACTGCTGATACTGCTGCTGCTGTCTGCTTTACGCTTCTTGGGTGGTAGTTTGTTTTCGCTCTTTGCAGGCATAGGAGGTTGCAGTATTGTTGGCATTGCGGGTGGCGTCACCTTAGTGGGTGTATTGGGAGTGTTCCTTGTTGGTGCACTCTGTGCAGGTGATGCAATATTCTCTGCCTGATTATCATTCTCTTCAGGTTGCGTTTTCGTGGGAGCTGAGACTTCTTCACTACTCTCGGAAACAACAACATCTGCACGAGGAGGACGAGCAGGACCACGATTAATAGCAACAGAAGGAGCACCACCAACATTAAGAATAGCATCAGGTACACCAGGAAATCCATTAGCATCGGGAACTTCTGGACCAGAAAAACGAGGTTGGAGACCTGCCCCTACTTTAGGCTTCTCTTTAACACCTGTTAGTTCACCAACACCAGCATCGGGTTCTGTCTTTAGAGTTAAATTAAGAGATTCGTTTGCTTTGGGGACAATAACGATTCCAGGTCCATGAGCACAGCGGACACGCTTTTCTCCAGGCTTAACAGTTTCACCAGGGCGAACACAAGAAGCAGAAGCTTCTTCAGGAGAAGGGGTAGAGTGAGGATCCGAACGAGTGAGAGCAGCACCAGTTCCCTCTTCATCAGTATTTTTTTGAGCAGGAGGAGGAGCATCTAATTGGGAACGAAGAGTTAAATTAAGAGAAGTAGCACGGTCGGGGTCAGGAACCAGAGCAGTATGATGATTAGCAGTATGACTTCGAGCTTCAGCACCAGCACCACGGACACCGCCAACTTCAATAAGAGCATGCTGATCGTCACTATGACCTAAAGCATTCTGTGGTTTTCCAGTAGGTCCAGCAGTTTTTTTGACACCTCCAGCAACTTTTCCTGGAACACCAGGAGCACAAGCAACAGGGGCATTCTTATCAGCAGGGTTTGGACAAAGAACTTCAGGATCAGCAGGATTAAGGTGAGACCCCTTATTTTTATCAGCAGGAATACTCACAGCACCATCAAGCCCCAATTTCTTCACAATAGCATTAACATCAGGCTTACCATGAGGATCATGCGTCCCTGGGTAAACACCAGGAAAAAACCCAGCAGCTGGAGAAGTACCACCAGTTACGGAATGGGTGACACCAGTCCTATCTTGCACTCCAAGGGCAGCAGGATTCTCAACGGGTAATTGTGTAGGACCAGATTGAACTTGATTGGCCAGCACACACACGCCTACATAGCACAACATAAGAACCAGTAAACACACCACGTGGCGCATCGTTTTCCTCATAGTAATAATAATGGAGATCGCCTAAAAGCAAGGGACTAGATAATAGAAAAAACAATATGAGAGATTAAAAATGTAATCAAAACACAGTAACACAAAAAAAAAAAAAAAAAACACAATAATGTAAAAATAAAAACCAAACCAGTAACAGAAAACATATCACCTAAGAAAACTCGGTAATATTATAAATAAGAGGGGAACCATATTCACACGGTTACCACATAAAGCACATCACTCAGGAAACCAACTGCAAAAAAAGAAAATGAATTATAGGTTTTCCAAGTACACGAAGAAAGAACAACTCATTCTAAACGGTCCAAAAGCTATTACGCGTATTCATGTTCCGTTCTTCACTTTCTTTTAATTTCCTTGGTCAAAGCAAACCAATCACCAGAATGCAAACGAAAACTCACACGAGAGCCCAACACACACAATGGAGTAGCAATAATAATATTTATAGGATAAACATAGAGAGAGCAAAAACACACACAAAACACAATAACATTAAGAAACATAAAAAGAAGAAGAAGAAGAGAAATCCCAACAGGTGGAAGATTAGTTAGAATGTAGGGATGCATGCAAAAAAGAAGAAAAAGAAAACAAAGGATGGCCTGACTCACACCACACAATCAGCACACAAGAATACAGGCCAGTGTAACCACAATCAGTAGTGGCATACGCACCCACACAGAACTGCTGATACTGCTGCTGCGGTCTGTATCACCCTTCATGTTGTTTGCAGTCTCAGGAGGAAGTGTTGTTGTTGTTGTTGTTGTTGTGGTGGTGGTGGTGGTTTTGGTGGTGGTGTCTGTATTTCCCACATTATCTGCTTGGTCACTTGGTGAAGCACTTTCTGCAGGTGTAGTGCCGTTCTCAGTATTTACAGCAGCAGAACCTCCATCACTTCCTGAGAGTGAATTGTTACGAGAAGGAGAACTGGGTTGTGCTCCTGCAACTTTCGCTTCATCCGTACTCCCACTTGCTGCACTGTTGTCCCTGCCTTCAGTTGTACCTGCAGCTACTTCAGGTGCAGGAGCAGCAATAGCTACATCGGCTTCACGAGCATCACCATTCTTACCTTGACGGTCTTCCTTCACAGAAGTGGTTGAGGCAGCATCACCAATAGCTGGAGTACCGGGTTTGTCCTCAACAGAATGTGCTTCCTCAGAAACAGAAGGACCATTTGGATCAGGTCCTTTCAGTACAGATGGGGCTGTCGTTTTTGGCGGTGTAGAAGGACAAGAGAGAGAAGAAGTAGGAATGCAAGTGACAACTTCTGTAGTGTCCTGAAGAGGATGTTCAGAAGAATGAGATTGTTGTTGTGATTTGCCACCCTGAAGATTGACAGGACCAGGAGCAGTATCTTCAGTGACAGAACGAGAAGAAGAAGCTCGAACTAAAGAAGGACAATTTCTTTCATTGGTACCGGAAGTGCAAGCATCACTAGCAATATCTGGAGGCTGAACAGCAACATCGACCTCTTCATCCTGCCCATCACGATTCCCAAAATGACACTTATCATCCTCAGAATAGAGAACAAACGCAGCAATAGCACGACGAACAAGAGAAGGAACACCAACAGTAGAAGGTTTAATAAGGGCATCAGAAGCTTTAGGACTATCAGCCCATACTAACCCAGAAGCACAACAGAGTGCAAGAGTTAATAAACAGAACAGGTAACACCTTACCATTACAGTCTTTGTCATTGTTGTTGATTACTTCAAAAGACTGATACAAGAAGAAGGAAAAGAAAGAATTGAGATGACAACAAACAAACATACACCAATACTCACAGTGGAAGAGAAAGAATCAGCAACTGCACAGTAAACCAACAAAAAGGAATATACAGCTTGTATAATAATATGTATCCCTTAATAGAAAAGAAAAAGAGAACATCCCACAATACCCAAATAAGAGAGAGAGCCAAACACACACACACAATACCCCATGTCTCTAGTTTTTGTAATAAATTACTGCACACACACACATCTGTGTGTACTAGCAAGAGATGTATACCGTCAGTGAGCAGAACAGCCCAGTTTTCTGCACACACAACGGGAAAAGCAATTAATGGAATTATTAGAAAAAGAACACAAACACACACACAAAAGTAAAAGAAAAGAAATTCGAATTAATAGAAAAAGCTGGTAAACAGATTATTAATTCATTCACCCATGAGGGATGTACGCAAATATGATAATGTTATTTTAACCATTATTATTATTTGTCCTCAGATGAGTTCCACCGTTCAGTACACAGTAGCGGAGACCAACACAGCCACAATCAAGAGCGGTGCTGCAGTGCGCATCCACACAGGACTGACACTGCTGTCAACATTAGCCTTATTGTGTACAGTGGAGGCGATGTTGCTGCTGATCTCTGGATTGGGTAAAGGAGATGAAGTACTGGGTGGTGCTTCTGTGGTAGTGTTCTCGGGACTCTGTGGAGTAGTGGAATTGGTTTCTTCTGAGTCTGGCGCAGCAGTCGCATTAACAGTTACAGTAGATTGCTGGGTAAGATTAGAGTCACGAGATGGAGTGGCGGTTGATTCTTCACTGACAGTATTTACGGGGCTCGGCTGAGAAGTGGTATTTGTTTCTTCTGAGCCTGATACTGCAGTCGTACCTGGAGTTGCAGTAGAATGCTGGGTAAGATTAAAGTCACGAGATGGAGTGGCGGTTGATTCTTCACTGACAGTATTTACGGGGCTCGGCTGAGAAGTGGTATTTGTTTTTTCTGAGCCTGATACTGCAGTCGTACCTGGAGTTGCAGTAGAATGCTGGGTAAGATTAAAGTCACGAGATGGAGTCACGGTTGATTCTTCACTGACAGTATTTACGGGGCTCGGCTGAGAAATGGTATCGGTTTCGTTGGAGCTTTCTGTGGCAGTGGGAACTGGATCGGCAGATGTTGTGTTTGTGCTGAGTGGAGTGTCATGCGGGGCACCATCTTGAGAAGGAGCACCCAATTGAGCATTGTCGGTGTGTTGATCTCTTGGTGTTAAAGGCTGCACTGTATTATTGTCTCCTGAGGATCTGGTTGAGGCTTCTGTTCTTGAACTCTTTTCTGACGATTCTTGTGTTTGCCCAATATGAGTTACTTGTTCTTGAGACTGCTGCTGAACAGCAACTGTATTATTCTGCTTGTTTCCTTCAGTCGCTTCCGTTCCTTTACACGGTGTCCCATTATAAGGAAGTCCTTTTGCCATACAGTTATAAATTGATTGAACGGGTTCCCTTTCACCAGGATGATACACACCTTCCTTTTCGATTTTTTTTGCCTTTTGCTTATCATGATAAGCCTTCACTGAATGATGAAAATCACTCCAACCAGACCATAAATCACTATCATTATAGAGAACGACCATCACCGCCTTTGGCTGTCCAGCATTAGCAATGGTTGTTGTTGTTGTTGTTGTTCTTGCGGTACGCTGGCGGCAGAGGTCTGCGTACTTGTCACATGCAGACACACGGCTGCCCGCACCGCATGTAAGCCACTCGCTCTCAGCAGCGGGGCGTACACGCAGCGCACCGCCGGCCCCGCACGACACCTCCACAGCCCCACGGAATACACCACGGCCACTGGGACTGTCATTATCAACAGCAGCAGCAGCCGTCATGGTATACCCGCAGGCACAGCACAGCACAACGGCCAACACACACATCACACGGCGCATCATCATGAGAGAGAGATAATAGTTTGTTTCACTTAAAAACACTGATCTAGAAAGAAAGACAACCAAAAAGAAAAAAAGAAAATAAATGAAGTATCAAACATGTTAGGACACACAAATCAATTACCACTATGGAAGCTCACATCGTGAAAGTAAAACCTACCAGTTAAAGAATGCAATACAGCGCAATAACCTTAGTAAGAGTAAAAACAAAAACAAAAATGCCCACACTCACAAATATCTCAAAAAAGGCTGAACCACCCAGCAAAATCATCAAGCAAACAAACAAAGATATTAAACATTAGCCCAATTTACCCAGTAAACATAGAAACATACACTAACTATGGGTGTAAGTCTATATGTGTGTATATATACGCAATTATAAATATAAATTCATCTGTTATTATTATTTCCTTTCACTGCAAAAAACAGTTCATCATCATTATTACAGTGCAAGCCCACACGCACGCAGAGAGTCTCCAAGAACACACATACAATGGAGCAGCAATAATAATAATTATAGGATAAACACAGAGAGTAAAAACACACACAACACACATTAACATGAAGAATCAAAAAAAGAAAAGAAAATCCCAACATGTGAAAGATCAGTTAGACTGTAGGGATGCATGCAAAAAAGAAAACAAAGGATGACCTGAGTCACACCACCACCACCACAGTCAGCACACAAGAATACAGGCCAGTGTAACCACAATCAGTAGTGGTACACGCATCCACACAGAACTGCTGATACTGCTGCTGCTGTCTGCATCACCCTTCTTGTTGTTTGTGAGTTCAGGAGGAAGTGTGGTTGTTGTTGTTGTGGTGGTGGTTTCTGTGTCTGCATTTCCCGCACCTTGTTGTTTATTTGATGACTCACTCTCTGCAGATGAAGTGCCATTCTCAGGTGATGCAGCATCAGAACCAACATCACTCCCTGTGGCCGAATTGTTGGAAGAAGGAGAAGGTTGTGCTGTTTCACTTCCCTGTTTAGATCCACCTTCTTCGGTTGCACTGGTGCCATTTCTTTCAGTTTGACCGTCAGCGGCAGTAGCATCGCTACTACCCACTGCAGGAGAAGCACCAGCATCTTGTGAACCGTTTCTACTTGGAGTTTCCGGAGTCTCTTTTTCTCCAGGAGTAACAACAGCAGGTGCTTCAGCACGATCGCCACGCTGTAAATCAGAAACAGAACCGCGGTCACTTTCAAGACGGCTTTCACCATCGGGACCTCGATGTTCGTTACCATTATTTCCATGATTTTCATTTGATTTAGCATGATTCTCTTGTGTTTGGTTTTTACAACCAGACCCACCAGAAGCGCAATTCTCTTGAGTTTCATCAACATTGGTAGGGCAACTCTCCGCCCCAGAAGGAGGTTTCACACACTCAGCATTAGCAGCGTCAGATCCAGCACCGCCAGGAGTACACGGAGGATCATTCTCGCCTGGAGGACAAGCTTTAACATCAGCAGGTGGTGTTGCAGCAGGACGAGGAGCACCAGCAGCAGAAGCACCTACCGCTTGTTTCGTGTTTGATGGCAGACCTGTACGGCTTTCAGTTTCTTCTTCCTGTACCTTTTCAGCTTCTGGAGGTGACCGTCCCGCGGATGGTAGTCTTTCGCACGGTTTCTTTGCTTCTTTTCCTGACCCATACTGTGTTTCTTCCACAGTATCTTCCAAGTGTTTTGTCATCTCATCATGGTTCTCATCACTAGAAGTCGTCTGAAGAGCCGCGCCATCAAGTTGCCCATCAGCTTGAGCCGCTACCTTAACACTGCAGACACAACACAGTGCGATCGTCAGAATACAAAGCACACGTCGTACGGCCATCATTTCTTTTTTTGTTGGTGTTACTGTATATCAATTCAGTGGTCCAAAAAAAAATAAAGAAGAAAGGAGAAACAGAAACACAGATAATGAGATAAACATCAAACAACAGAAAACTATTGCAACACAATGACAAAAGAGAAATTGCTAACCATAACTCAGATAGTGCCCAAATTAAAGTAAAAACGCCCACAGTACCCATTACCAAACAGATAATCCCAATTAACCCCCCAAAAAGAAAAATAAAATTTATGAAAACGACCAACAAGAACAATAAGCACAGAAATAAATAACAGTGTCTCTCTTCTGGTCGAACCAATCACAATTATAAATACACTTATGTATTCCTTATTATTTTTTCTCCCCACAAAACACTCCAACACACAACAATGCAGGAGAAAGTACACAGCGCCCAAGAAAAAATAAAAAAAACACAAATTAAGAAGAGGACCAACCGCACAAAATAACTCACAGACCACTGAGTATGCTGATTTGGTCAAGTAATTAAGAATACAAATTGTAATAACTACTATTTTTTTCTTTGCTCTACATAAAGCAGACTACCAAAACCGTGCAGGGCAAAAGCACAGAATGACCCACGCACACTAAAGCAAACAAAGAAACATGTATTAATCATTAGCCCAATTTACCCAGTAAACACATAGAAATACAACAACTATGGGTGTAAGTCTATCTGTGTATATACGCAATTATAAATATAAATTCATCTGTTATTATTATTTCTTTTCTTCCAAATCTCAAAAAGCAGTTCTTCATCATCATTACAGTGCAAGCCCAGGCACACGCAGAGAGTGTGTCCAAGAACACACACAATACCCCATGGCTCTAGTTTTTGTATAAAATTACTCCACACACACACACATCTGTGTATACTAGCAAAAAATGTATACCGTCAGTAAGCAGAACAGCCCAGTTTTCTGCACTCACATAACGGGAAAAGCAAGTAATGGAATTATTAGAAAAAGAAAAGACACACACAAAAGTAAAAGAAAAGATATTCGAATTAAAAGAGAAAGCTAGCAAACAGATTATTAATTTATTCATCCATGGTGGATGTACGCAATTATGATTATGTTAGGATAACCATTATTATTATTTGTCCTCAGATGAGTCCCACCGTTCAGTACACGGTAGCGGAGAACAACACAGCCACAATCAACAGCGGTGCTGCATTGCGCATCCACACAGGACTGATACTGCTGTCAACATTGGGTCTGTTCTGTAATGCGGAGGTGATGTTGCTGATTTGTGTGTCGGTTACAGGAACAGGAGATGGAGTGGTGGTTGGTGCATCAGTGACATTGCTCTCGGGACTCTGGGGAGTAGTGGAATTGGTTTCATGTGTGCCTGATGTGGCAGTCGTATTAACAGTTACAGGAGATTGTTGCTGGGTAGCATTGGAGTTGCCAGCTGTACTGTTATCATCTGTGCTGCTCGATGCTCCTTGTTCACCTTGTGGCACCTCAACGTTACCAGGTCTTTTCGATGATTCTGTTGGTTCCGGTTCACGTTCTCCCGCATCGTTTTCTGTTCTTGTTGGATTCGATCCTGGCTGTTGGCCTTGTCGATCAATTCCCTCTGCAGCTTGCGATTCAGTGTCATCACCACCTCTTCCAATGGTGGGGCGTGCCTCCGCTTCATTTCTCGTGGGAGGCAGTGTTAGAGGTGTTTTTTCAGCCTTCGGAGCGAATCCAAATTCCTCACAGTTTATTCCATCAACTTTATGATTGGGATCTTCCTTGCACTTCTTATACTTATTGCTTGTATCATTAAGAAAATCATCCCACTCCACATCAACAGCAGCAGCAGCAGCCGCCATGGTATACCCGCAGGTGCAGCACAGCACAACGGCCAACACACACATCACACGGCCCATCATCATCATGAGAGATACAAGGGTTTGGATTGCGCAAAAACACTGATCTAGAAAGAAAGACAACCAAAAAGAAAATAAATGAAGTGTCAAACATGTTAGGACACAAAAATCGATTACCATTATGGAAACTCACATCGTAAAAGTAAAACCTACCAGTGAAAGAATGCAATACAGCGCAATAACCTCAGTAAGAGTAAAAACAAAAAAAAAAAGGCCCACACTCATAAATATATCAAAAAAGGCTGAACCACCAAGCAAACCACAAGCAAACAAAAAGATATTAACCATTAGCCCAATTTACACAGTAAACATAGAAATATACACCAACTATGGGTGTAAGTCTATATGTGTATACGCAATTATAAATATAAATTCATTTGTTATTATTATTTCTTTTCGTTCTCACTACAAAAAGCAGTTCATCATTATTATCACAGTGCAAGCCCAGGTGCACACACAGAGAGAGTCTCCAAGAACACACACACACAATGGAGTAGCAATAATAAATATTATAGGATAAACACAGAGAGCAAAAACACACAAAACAAAACACATTAACATTAAGAAACAAAAAACAAAAAGAGAATCCCCAACAGGTGGAAGATTAGTTAGACTATAGGGATGCATGCAAAAAGAAGAAAAGAAAACAAAGGATGACCTAAGTCACACCACACCACACCACCACCATTACAATCAGCACACAAGAATACAGGCCAGTGTAACCACAATCAGTAGTGGTACACGTACCCACACAGAACTCATACTGCTGCTGCTGTCTGCCTTACGCTTCTTGGGTGGTTTGGTCTCGCTCTTTGCAGGCGTAGGAGGTTGCAGTATTGTTGGCATTGCGGGTGATGTCACCTTAGTTGGTGCATTAGAAGTGACCTTCGTTGATTCACTCTGTGCAGGTGCTTCAATATTCTCTGCCTGATTATTATTCTCTTCATGATGTGTGTTCGTAGGGCCAGACACATCTTCATTACGCTGGGAAACTTCAGGAGTAGGAGGAGGTATGGGACCGGAACCACGATTACGAGCGATAGTAGGAGCACCACCAACATTAAGAATAGCTTCAGGCACACCTGGAAACTTAGGATTGAATTGTTTAGGTTGTTCAGCTGGAGTAATACCAGGAGCATCGCCAGCATTAGCAGTATTAAGACCAACACCGGGTTTAAGCCCAGCACCAAGACTTGGTTTCCCTTTAACTTTTCTCTGAGAAGCAACACCACCATCAGGCTGAGACTGAAGAGTCAAATTAAGAGAGTCGCCAAGCTTGGGATCAACATCAAGAACGGGAACAGTTTTGGGCTCCGGTTTCCCAGAAGTGTTTTTAGTAGCGGTAGGAGCTTCAGGGTAATATCTGATAATGTAGTCGCCTGGTTTCACATTAACTTTCGGTGGTTGACTAAAATTATCAAATTTCGAGCGAAGAGTTACTTGACGATTGGCAGCAAATTTGGGGTCAGCAAAAACACCAGGAGCAGTATGTTCTTTAAGATTTTCAGAAGAAACTCCAGTGGTTCCAAGAACTGCTCCAGCAGAAGTACTTTGACCGCCGGAAATACCACCAGGAGGACCAGCAACAGCACCAACACTGCCAGGAACACCAGGATCACAGGAAACACCGTTAGCACCAGGGATTCCACCAAACACTTGACCTTTGTTATTACCAATCTGGGGGCAAGTAGTAAGAGGAAATGCAGGATTGTGATGAGAATCAGATGGTAAACTTTTAGTCTCGGGTCTATTAACAACACCTGGTTGGCCTGGGTTAAAACCAACGGCAGGTTTACCAGAGCTAACTCCATCAGCATGTCCACTCATACCTGGATAGAAGTCAGACTGTTCAAGAACACGTGGAGCTGCTTCAACAACAGACCGACCAAGTTCAGTGGAAGGTTGATCAGCTGACACGCCTCCATAGGCGCAGCACACCATAAGAACCAGTAAACACACCACGTGGCGCATCATTTCCCTCACAGTCATAATAGCTATAGTGGGTTTCGCTTAAAAGCAATGGACTAGATAAAAGAAAAACAATATGAGAGATAAAAAATGCAATCCAAACACAGTGACAACATAGAAACACAACAATGTAAAAAAAACACAAACCAGTTACAGAAAACATATCAGCAAAGTAAACCCAGTAAGAATACGAAAAAAAAAGCCAATCATCATACGATACAGGGCAAAACACACAACGACTCAGCAAAATCATCAAGCAAAAAAACAAAACAGATATTAAACATTAGCCTAATTTACCCAGTAAACACAGAAATATACACCAAATATGGGTGTAAGTCTATATATGTATAAATACACAATGATAAATATAAATCCATCTGTTATTATTATTTCTTTTCACTCTCAATGCAAAAAGCAGTTCATCATTATTACAGTGCAAGCCCAAGCACACACAGAGAGAGAGTCTCCAAGAACACACACACACACAATGGAGTAGCAATAATAATAATTATAGGATAAACACACAGAGAGAGCAAAAACACACAAAACACAATAACATTAATAAACAAAAAAGAGTATATCCCAAGAGGTAAAAGATTAGTTAGACTGTAGGGATGTATGCAAAAAAGAAAAAAGAAAACAAAGGATGACCTGAGTCACATCACCACCACTACTACAATCAGCACACAAGAATAAAGGCCAGTGTAACCACAATCAGTAGAGACGCACTCATCCACACAGAACTGACGCTGGCTGCATTCTTCCCTTCACTCTTCGCTCCTGCAGCTCCACCATTTTCACCAGAAATCGTAATGCCAGCTTCACGAAGCGCCTTCTCATTATCAGCAGCAATACGAGTCGCTTCAGGTGGAGTACGAATACTACCAAGCTGAGCATTAAACTTGGCTTCCACGTCAGCAGTCTTTTTCTTAATCTCATCCACATGTTTCTGATGCTCAGCAGCCATTCTCTCAAGATCATTAGTGGCGCCAGCCGCCACACAGACAATTGCCACACTTAGAAGCAAAGCCAGAAGATAAAAGAAACGGCGCAACAACATCATGTCAGGAGTTAGCTTTCTTGTTCTTGGGGTATAATGAACTATCCAAAGAACCACAGAAGAAGAGAAATTCATAGTAAAAACAAACCGTCAATAAAGATACTCATAAAGAGAGAAAAGGAAGAGAACACACCACTAAAAAAAGAGATTTCACAGAAAAAGAACAACACTCCACCAGACCAAGCCCACGAAAAAACAAAACAAAACCAAGAACAGGACCATTATCAGTCCTTAATGAGACTATTCATCCCCTCAAATCTGAAGAATGTAACATGAGATGGAAATCCCAATCAGTATAATTCCAGCAATACCCAACGTAAATACAAAACACATGCAAACATAGAAAGAGTTCCAGTTAATTAGAGTTACCACAAAAACTCTAAAATACCACAGAGAGAGAGAGAGAGAGAATAAGAGGTCCAATATCCTCATTATCGCTCTACACTTCTCTTGAAAGCAAAACCCCTCAATGTTCACATTAGAGAATATCATCACAAGAGTTCAACCACAGTATATGCAAAGATACTCTGGAGCATATTCTTACTTGCCCCACCCTCTATGGCCATCGTAAAAAGATTCAGCCTTGAAGGAATAAAAATACCTGAACCACAGTTTAGCAATGCAGCTGTCCATATATTTCTTGTGTGAACTCTATTCAACCTCCCTGACTCTCCCCCACCGGCCCTCCTGCAGTATATATAGTGGTAAAAGACCACAAATACACCCAAAGAGAAACCACCCATTGGCTATAGTTTTACTTGCAGTGTTCCTTTATGCCATCAGCCCAATGCTTCAGCTTGCATTTAGGTTTGCAGCCCAACAGAATGGAATGGGAGTGTCTCCAGTAAACACCACAAGGTCTCCGGATATCACTATACCACCTTCAGGATGACAGTTCATCCTCAACCGTCTTGGATGCATCTACATGTGTAAAGGAAGAATAATAACGCTGAAACAATAAAGAAAAAGAACACAGGAAAGGGAAAATAAATAGGAGAGATTACAACAGTGCAGCAGAGTAATAATACAAAATGTAACAACAACAAGAGAAAATAGTCCCACACAAAAAACCATGTTTACAGTACCAATCATCAGTACGACTCCAGAGAAAAAAGAGAATGCACACAACCCACTGTACTGCGGAGGACCCCCAACCTGAAATCAAAGAAGCAAAAAAAATTAAAAAAACAGAATCAGCTGCCACAGCACATACAGTACTACAAAAGTACATCCTTCCATAGTCACGTATAGGAAATTATCAATATATATATTTATATGTATATTTGCTATTACCTTCCCTCTCTGGACAAAACAATCCAAACGAAGGTAAATCAAACAAAAAGAAATTAACAAGTAGCCCATGTTCTACAGTAAACGCCCAAATACAACTACCATCAATGTAAAACGTTGTAAACTTAATTATGAATATATGTATAAAAGTGTATCTGTTATAAATATTTTTTCTCTCATTGCACAAGGCAAGCTGTCATTGGTGGAAAGAAAAGCCCACAGTAGCGCAAACACACACACACACAATGGAGTAGCATATATAGGATAAAAACGAACAAAAAACAGAAAAATAAAGCAAAAAAAAATTACCAACAGGTGGAAGATTAGTTAGACTGTAGGGATGTATGCAAAAAGAAAAAGAAAACAAAGGATGACCTGAGTCACACCACCACAATCACTACAATCAGCACACAAGAATACAGGCCAGTGTAACCACAATCAGTAGTGGTACACGCACCCACACAGAACTGCTGATACTGCTGCTGCTGTCTGCATCACCCTTCTTGTTG
>NW_021639932.1:21272-28193 GCF_002087225.1 Trypanosoma theileri
AGTCGTCCCTTCTATGTTCCTCTTGCGCTTGAGAAACTAGAGCAGGGGTTGTGGAAGGCATAATAGAATCAACCTTCGCTAAACCATCCTCAGCGTTCAAAGATTGGCCAGATGATTCACCTAACCGTGGATCTTGTGCATTTTCTTCATTTTGGACATGTACAGCTCTCTCCGTTTGCAAAGACTGAGGTTGACTGATAACGTTTTTTCTTTCGTTATCCCTAATTGAACCATCGGAAATCTCCGTTTCGGCTACTGGTTCAGTCATTTCTTTGTCGCTTGATGTCAGTGAGTTCGCACCATGAACTTCCTCTGTTGAACTCTGAGAACCCTTAGCTTTAGCACCAAGAGACAGAGAATCAGCATCTTCTCCTCCTCCTTCTTCGTCCTCCTCTTCAGGCACAAACTCAAGCCCAGCACTATCATCCGCAGGAATAGCACGGCGAACAAGAGAAGGAACACCAACAGTAGAAGGTTTAATAAGGCCATCAGAAGCTTTAGGATTATCAGCCCATACTAACCCACAAACACAACAGAGTACAAGAGTTAATAAACAGAGCGGGTAACACCTCACCATTACAGCCTTTGTCATTGTTGTTGTTTACTTCAATAGACTAATACAAGAGAGAAGGCAGAGAAAGAATTATGATAAAAACAAACAAACATACACCAATACAACAAATACTCACAGTGGGAGAGAGAGAGAAGCAGTAACAGCACAGTAAAGCAAGAAAAAAGGAATAGACCGCTTGTATAATAATAATATGTACCCTTAATAGAAAAGAGAACACCCCACAATACCCAAATAAGAGAGAGAGAGAGAGCCAAACAAACACACACAATACCCCATGGCTCTAGTTTGTATATTAAATTACTGCACACACACATCTGTGTGTTCTAGCAAGAAATGTATACCGTCAGTGAGCAGAACAGCCCAGTTTTCTGCATACACACAACGGGAAAAGCAAGTAATGGAATTATTAGAAAAAAAACACACACAAAAAAAAAGTAAAAGAAAAGAAATTCCAATTAAAAGAGAAAGCTGGTAAACAGATTATTAGTTTATTCACCCATTGGATGTACGCAAATATGATTATGTTAGTGTAACATTATTTTTCTTTCTCCTCTGATGATTCCCACCGTTCAGTACACAGTAGCGGAGAACAACACAGCCATAATCAGTAGTGTCACACGTACCCACACAGAACTCATACTGCTGCTGTCTGCTTTACTCTTCTTGGGTGGTTTGGTGTCGGTCTTCGCAGGCAAAGGAGGTTGCAGTATTGTTGGTATTGCTGGTGGCGTCACCTTAGTGGGTGTCTTGGGGGTGTTCCTTATTGATTCACTCTGTGAAGATGCTGCAGTAGTCTCTGCCTGATTATTATTCTCTCCATTTTGAGGGCTTGCAGTATCCGAGGAATCTGTAGTACTGTGGGAATCAGCATCCGTGGCCTGAGTAACAGGACGAGAAAAGCGAACACGACCCGCTTCACTGCTGCCATTACCAACATGAAGAGCAGCAGCAGGCACACCAGGATATTCAGGAGTATCAGGTTTATTATGAACAATAGGAACAGCACCAGAAACACCGGGAAATTTAGAACCATGAGGAGGGTCAGAAGCATTGGGTGGAACATAAGGTTTCAGTCCAGCACCTGTAGGCGCAGGTTTAAGCTCTGATTCAAGTGCTGTACCATTAGGATGGGTAACGTTGTTGACGATAATACTTAGATTACCATTGACCTCTTCAGACGTTGGAGACGGACCACTGGGAAGAGGAGAAACAGAGCCAGGAACGCCAGGAGCACAAGTAACACCGTCCTTACCAGGTACTCCACCAATAACATTGCCACTCGTGTTAGAAAATGAGGGACATAAAGGTAAACGTTCACCAGGAGCAGGGGTTTCCTCATTCTTGAAACCAGGGACAATACCAGAAGGATGAGGAGTAGATAAAGCTTTTCTTCCACCCGCTTCAACATGTGCACTACCAGCACGACTGTCCTGAGATTGATCCTGTGTAGCACGAGTAACACCATCGGAATTAACGGGAGGAACACCACCAACACCAGGATGGACTTTGTAATTGTTTGCACCTTCAACATCATCAACACCAGGTGTACCGGGACCGTGCTGCTCTGCACTAGAAGCCCCTGCTTGAAGAACAGCACGATTAGGATGAGAATCCTGATTTACAGCACCAGCCACACGAACACCAGGTGTAATCCCCTTTTGTGTCAAATTAGCCTCAATCTCACCTCTACGCTGAAGATCATTCATATTCTTATGACGTTCAGCTTGAGGTTCATTAGATGGTTGAGTAGCAGACACACACCCATAGGCGCAGCACACCATAAGAACCAGTAAACACACCACGTGGCGCATCATTTCCCTCACAGTCATAATAGCTATAGTGGGTTTCGCTTAAAAGCAATGGACTAGATAAAAGAAAAACAATATGAGAGATAAAAAATGCAATCCAAACACAGTGACAACATAGAAACACAACAATGTAAAAAAAACACAAACCAGTTACAGAAAACATATCAGCAAAGTAAACCCAGTAAGAATACGAAAAAAAAAGCCAATCATCATACGATACAGGGCAAAACACACAACGACTCAGCAAAATCATCAAGCAAAAAAACAAAACAGATATTAACCATTAGCCTAATTTACCCAGTAAACACAGAAATATACACCAAATATGGGTGTAAGTCTATATATGTATAAATACACAATGATAAATATAAATCCATCTGTTATTATTATTTCTTTTCACTCTCAATGCAAAAAGCAGTTCATCATTATTACAGTGCAAGCCCAAGCACACACAGAGAGAGAGTCTCCAAGAACACACACACACAATGGAGTAGCAATAATAATAATTATAGGATAAACACCGAGAGAGCAAAAACACACACAAAACACATTAACATTAAGAAACAAAGAAAGAAGAAAATCCCCAACAGGTGCAAGATTAGTTAGACTGTAGGGATGTATGCAAAAAAAGAAAAAACAAAGGATGACCTGAGTCACACCATCACACCACCACCACTACAATCAGCATACAAGAATACAGGCCAGTGTAACCACAATCAGTAGTGGCACACGCACCCACACAGAACTGCTGATACTGCTGCTGCTGTCTGCATCACCCTTCTTCTTGTTGTTTGTGAGTTCAGGAGGAAGTGTTGTTGTTGTTGTGGTGGTGGTGCTGGTGGATCCCTCACTATTGGGAGTAGTGTTAGTGTCAGAGGTCGTTGTTGACTGTTTGTTCCCTGTCCCGTATGACTCATCAGTGTTGGGTGCCACTTGTGAACCCCGAGTGGTTGCACTTCCTACTTCTTGTTCTTGCAGTGGCGGTGTGTTCTCATGAGGACTCCTATGCTCGCCACCATTAGGTGCAGATTCTGAGACTGTTGGGTTCTCTCTATTTGCTTGTGTTGATACAGAAGGGGCTTCACCTGACTGTTGTCTATCAGAAACAGGAGAAGCTGGAAGGGGATGCTCTTCAGTTACTTGTATATCCCGGCCTTCTGCAGACTCAGGGGAACTAAGAGGATTATTTTGCCCCGGATTACTTGATGCGGTACCGTCTCCTTTTAGGGTTTGCTCAACATTCTGACTTCCTCTTCTTATATCAGTTTCAGAATTAACGGTATTCTCTTCATGATCACTTTCGGGTACTTGTTCCTCTTGATGCGAATTCGTAGTGACTTGGTTAACTTCTCTCCCACTATGATCACCAGGAGTATCGGGACCCGGTTTACCAGGTGAACGCTGTATTGTGGGTTCTGCAGCCTTAGTAGCATTACGGGCCTCATCGCAAGAATCAATCTTAACAAAAAAAGGAGGAAATCCAACATAATTAACACAATTACTGGACTCAGAAGTCTTAGGATTATCAGCCCATACTAACCCACAAGTACTACACAGTGCAAGAGTTAGTAAACAGAACAGGTAACACCTCACCATTACAGTCTTTGCCATTGTTGTTGATTACTTCAATAGACTAATACAAGGAAGAAAGAACTGAGATAGAAACAAACACAAATACTCACAGTACAACAAATACTCACAGTGGAATAGAGAGAGAAGCAACAACAGCACAGTAAACCAACAAAAAGGAATATTCCGCTTGTATGATAATAATATGTATCCATTAATAGAAAAGAAAAGAGAAGACCACACAATACCCAAATAAGAGAGAGAGAGAGAGCCAAACACACACAATACTCCATGGCTCTAGTTTATGTATATTAAATTACTGCACACACACATCTGTGTGTACTAGCAAGAAATGCATACCGTCAGTGAGCAGAACAGCCCAGTTTTCTGCACACACATTCAACGGGAAAACCAAGTAATGGAATTATTAGAAAAATGAACACACACACACAAAAAAGTAAAAGAAAAAGAAATTCGAATTAAAAGAGAAAGCAAGTAAACAGATTATTAGTTTTTTCACCCATGGGGTATATTCGCAATTATGATTATGTTAGTTTAACCATTATTATTATTTGCTCTCAAGTGAGTCCCACCGTTCAGTACACGGTAGCGGAGAACAACACAGCCAGAATCATTAGTGGCACACGCATCCACACAGAACTGATACTGCTGCTGTCTGCCTTACGCTTCTTGGGTGGTTTGGTCTCGCTCTTTGCAGGCATAGGAGGTTGCAGTATTGTTGGCATTGCCGGCGGCGTCACCTTAGTGGGTGTCTTCGGGGTGTTCGTTATTGATTCACTCTGTGCAGGTGCTGCAGTATTCTCTGCCTGATTATTATTCTCTTCAGGTTGCGTGTTCGTAGGGCCAGACACTTCTTCATTACTCTGGGAAACCTCTTCACGAGGAAGACGAGCAGGACCACGATTAATAGCAACAGTAGGAGCACCACCAACATTATGAACAGCATCAGGTACACCAGGAAATCCTTTAGCATCGAGATTAACTGGGCCAGAAACACGAGGTTGGTGTCCGGAAGGAACATCAGGCCTCGCCTTAACACTTGGTAGGTCAACAACACCAGCAGCGGGTTGTTTCTGAAGCGTTAAATTAAGAGAATCACCACGCTTTGGATCATCCACAGGAGCAGGAACAGGTTGAATCCCTGGAGCCTTAGGAGTTGCTTTATGAGCATCAGGGTTAAATCTGAGAATGTCAACTCCTGGCTTCCCATTGGCACTTGGTGTACCATTACGAGGAGTATCAACGTGAGAGCGAAGAGTTAAATTAAGAGTAGCTGTGCTTTCGCGGGGGTGAGGAACAATCCCAGGGAGAGGATGAGGTGGACTACTTTCAGCAGCACCAACACCTCCACCTGAAGCACCGTCAGCTCCAGGAGTTTTCGAAGGAGCAGTAATATTTGGAACACATAAACTATCAGTCCTTTTAGAGTCACCAACAAGAGAACCTGGATCACAGGTTTTATATTTAGTACCAGCACCCGGGTGACCTTGTGAACTGATAGAGGGATCAACACCAACACGAGGAACTCCAGTACCGTGCGGAGGACTCAAAGGTGCAGTAGGAGAACCAGCACCACTTTTACCAACGACAAGGTGAGAACCTGGAACACCAGGAATGGCACCAGGACCAAGTGGACTACCCGGAATAGCAGCAGCGCCTGGAAGAGCCTTTTGTGCAGCCGTTAACGTAGCGACAGCAGGAGGAGGGAGAGGAGGAGAATCGTGTGAGCCCCGAAGTACACCAGAGTGTGTTTGAGGAGTAGGATCCGCCCAAGCTGATACACATACACAGACAAGAACACTCAGGAACAAGGCACGCAAACAGAACACCCGGTGCAAGTTCATTATTGCAAGAGTTTTTCTTCTTGATTGGAGTATCTAAAAAACACAGAATAGAAAAGCAAAGAGAAGAGAAACAACCAAATTAACAGAAACATTCAAGCGCATACGGAGAAAGACGACAGAAGAAAACATCAAGTCACACAAGAGAGCACAATCTGCACAAATAGTAAAGAGTAAAAATAAAGAGACACCACACACATAATCCAAAGAGAAGAAAATAAAAAGAAAACACAAACAAATCAAGTGCAATACCAACACCAAAAAAAAAAAAACACAACAAACAACACGTTGGGCAAGCTTAATTCCATGTTCAATTCTAAAAAGAAACGTTTATATGTTTTTATTTCCTCAATATGCAGAAAGCAAATCACCATAACCAAAGGTAAGAAAGAACACAACGATCCACCACACCACAAGCAAGTAAAGATAATTAAATAATTGTGCCCCACTTACTTAGTAAACACAGAAATATACACCAACTACGGGTGTAAGTTTATATGTGTACATATATACGCAATTATAAATATAAATTCATCAGTTATTATTATTTCTTTTCGTTCTCACTACAAAAAGCAGTTCATCATTATTATCACAGTGCAAGCCCAGGTGCACACCCACAGAGAGAGTCTCCAAGAACACACACACACACAATGGAGTAGCAATAATAATAATTATAGGATAAACACGTAGAGAGAGCAAAAACACACAAAACACATTAACATTAAGAAGCACAAAAAAGAAGAGAATCCCAACAGGTGGAAGATTAGTTAGACTGTAGGGATGCATGCAAAAAAGAAAAGAAAACAAAGGATGACCTGAGTCACACCACTACCATTACATTCAGCACACAAGAATACAGGCCAGTGTAACCACAATCAGTAGTGGCACACGCACCCACACAGAACTGCTGATACTGCTGCTGCTGTCTGCATCACCCTTCTTGTTGTTTGTGAGTTCAGGAGGAAGTGTTGTTGTTGTTGATCCCTCATCATTATTGGGTGTATTGTGAATGGTAGAGTTATTTGTTGTGTTCGTTGAGTTAAATTCATTGTTTTGCCTGGAAAACTCCCACACCACCACTCCCAGTTCCATCAGCTTCAGTAGATGC
>NW_021639932.1:28788-29728 GCF_002087225.1 Trypanosoma theileri
ACACACAAATACTTAGCTCTCGATTCGTTGGCCAGCGTACATAAAATTATAAATAAAAATGTATATCAGTTACTGTTTTCTTTTTTCCTATGCATAAAGCAGAACAACAAAACAGTTAAGGACAAAACGCCCAACTGTGTAAAAAAACACAAGAAAACAAACAGATTTTAACAATTGATACCAACTTTCACAGTAAATACATAAATACATCCATTATGGGTGTAAGACTATATGTGTATATCAGCAATTACAAATATAAATTCATCTGTAATCATTTCTTTTTCCCACTGCAAAAGGCAGTTCATTATAATCATCATCATCACAATGCAAGACCAATCACAGAGTCTACACGTACACACACAATGGACTAGCAGCAATAATAATAATTATAGGATAAACACAGAGAGTAAAAACACACAAAACACAATAACATTATGAAACGAAAAAGAAAAAGATAATCTCAACAGGTGGAAGATTAGTTAGACTGTAGGGATACATGCAAAAAAAGAAAACAAAACAAAGCAGGATGAGCTGAGTCACACCACCACCACCACCACCATTCCAATCAGCACACAAGAACATTGGCCAGTGTAACCACAATCAGTAGAGACGCACTCATCCACACAGAACTGACGCTGGCTGCATTCTTCCCTTCACTCTTCGCTCCCGCAGCTCCACCATTTTCACCAGAAATCGCAATGCCAGCTCCACGAAGAACTTTCTCATTATCAGCAGCAATACGAGCAACATCAGCTGCAGTGAGATTACCTGCAGAGTCAGCAGCAGAGCGAGCAGCAGCAAGAGCCGTAGCTTGAGCGTCAGCAACAGCTTTAGCCGCCGCCGCTCGCGAAGCGTCAACCTGAGCTTCCACCTCAGCAGTGGCTTTGTCCACAATAGAAGTGACGTCAGCCGCCACACAGACAATTGCCACACTTAGCAG
>NW_021639932.1:29956-30884 GCF_002087225.1 Trypanosoma theileri
GGACCATTATCAGTCCTTAATGAGACTATTCATCCTCTCAAATCTGAAGAATGTAACATGAGATGGAAATCCTAATCAGGATAATCCCAGAAATATCCAACGCAAATACAAAACACAGGCAAACATAGAAAGAGTTCCAGTTCAGCAGAGTTACCCTGAAAACTTTAAAATACCACAGAGAGAGAGAAAGAGAGAATAAGAGGTCTAATATCCTCATTGTCGCTCTACACTTCTCTTGAAAGCAAAACCCCTCAATGTTCACCATTAGAGAATATCATCACAAGAGTTCAACCACAGTATANTTGTTCTTGGGGTATAATGAACTATCCAAAGAACCACAGAAGAAGAGAAATTCATAGTAAAAACAAACAGTCAATAAAGATACTCACAAAGAAAGGGAAGGGAAGAGAACACACCACCAAAAAAGAACAATACACCAGCAGACCAAGCCCATGTAAAAAAACAAAACAAAACCAAAGAACAGGACCATTATCAGTCCTTAATGAGACTATTCATCCTCTCAAATCTGAAGAATGTAACATGAGATGGAAATCCTAATCAGGATAATNGAAGAATGTAACATGAGATGGAAATCCCAATCAGGATTATTCCAGCAATACCCAACGTAAATACAAAACACAGGCAAACATAGAAATCATTCCAGTTCAGCAGAGTTACCATGAAAACTTTAAAATACCACAGAGAGAGAGAGAATAAGAGGTCCTATATCCCCATTGTCGCTCTGCACTTCTCTTGAAAGCAAAACCCCTCAATGTTCACATTAGAGAATATCATCACAAGAGTTCAACCACAGTATATGCGAAGATACTCTGTAACATATTCTTACTTGCCCCACCCTCTATGGCCATCGTAAAAAGATTCAGCCCTGAAGGAGTGAAAACATCTGAACCACAGTTTAGCAATGCAG
>NW_021639932.1:32436-33793 GCF_002087225.1 Trypanosoma theileri
CCTCAGGTACTTTAAGGGAAGGAGCCTCGGCCTTTTCCGGACATGTCTCACCTTCAGGACGTTCAGCACCTTCAGAAGTACCATTAGTGCAATTCGTACCAGGAGGAGTAACTTGGAGAAGAATCTTAGTCTCACTCTCCGTATCAGGGACTTGGTCGGAAAGATCGGCGGCAGGCACTTCTTCAGCGAGGACGTGCACACACGCACATGAGAGCAGGAGAGCGAGGATACACAGCACGTGGCGCATCATTACTATTGCAATACTTCTTGCAGTAGTCTTACTTCAACCGCTTAGAAAAAAAACAGAAACAAAGTGAATCAATGTAGACAAGAAAATAAGAATACACACCAAATCAAGCAACACTCAACAATTAAAGCAGATGCACACACATTGCAGACAACTGTAACCATGACTCAGAAAGTACCCCAATTAAAGTAAAAACCCACACAGTACCCAATAACAAACAGATAATCCCAATTAACCCCTCAAAAGAAAAAAAAAGAAATCAAAGAGAACAACCATCAGAATCACAAAGCACAGCAATAAAATCAAAATGCCTCTTTCTGTAGGACCAAGCACAATTACAAATATACTTATGTATTCCTTATTATTTTTTCTCCCCAGAAAACACTCCAACACACAACAATACAGGAAAAAGCACACAGCGCCCAAGCAAAGATAACGTGAACAAAAACACAAATTAAGAACAGGACCAACCGCACAAAAATAAATCACAGACCACTGGGTATGATGGTGTGTTCAAGCAATTACGAATACAAATTGTATTAACTACTATTTTTTCCTCTGCTCTTTTAAAACAGATTACCAAAAACCGTACAGGGCAAAAGCACACAATGACCCAGCAAACTCATCAAGCAAAGAAACAGATATTAACCATTGAGCCCAATGTACCCAGTAAACAGAGAAATATACACCAACTATGGGTGTAAGTCTATATATGTGTGTACATATACGCAATTATAAATATAAATTCATCTGTTATTATTATTTCTTTTACCCACTGCAAATAAACAGTTCATCATCATTATTACAGTGCAAGCCCAAGCACACAGAGAGAGAGTCTCCAATAACACACACACACACACAATGGAGTAGCAATAATAATAATTATAGGATAAACACACAGAGAGCAAAAACACACACAAAACACATTAACATTAACAAACAAAAAAATAAAAAGATAGTCCCAACAGGTAAAAGATTAGTTAGAATGTAGGGATGTATGCAAAAAAGAAGAAAAGAAAACAAAGGATGACCTGAGTCACACCACACCACCATCACTACAATCAGCACACAAGAATACAGGCCAGTGTAACCACAATCAGTAGTGGTACA
>NW_021639932.1:35306-35536 GCF_002087225.1 Trypanosoma theileri
AGTTATACTGTAGGGATGCATGCAAATAAAGAGAAAAGAAAACAAAGGATGACCTGAGTCACACCATCACTACCACCACAATCAGCACACAAGAATATTGGCCAGTGTGGCCACAATCAGTAGTGGTACACGCACCCACACAGAACTGACGCTGGCTGCATTCTTCCCTTCACTCTTCGCTCCCGCAGCTCCACCATTTTCACCAGAAATCGCAATGCCAGCTCCACGAA
>NW_021639933.1:0-1056 GCF_002087225.1 Trypanosoma theileri
TTGCCGCACACGAGATTGCACATGCACTTGGATTTGACTACAAGAATTTTGTAGATAACAAGATGGTATCAACGCTAGAAAATCTGCGTGGCAAGAGTCGTGTGGTGGTTGTCTCTGCGAAACTGCAGGAGGAGGCTCAAAAACACTACGGTTGTGAGGACCTTGAGGGTGTGGAGTTGGCCTATGCCGACATAGGGATGACGGAGGTTGCGTCACACTGGGCCTATCGCGTTGCAAAGGACGAGTTGATGAGCAGCGACACCACGTATGGCGCTGGCTACTACACTGCTCTGACGATGGGTGCGTTTGATGGACTACCATATTATACGGCTAATTGGGGCATGGAGGAACCTATGACATGGGGGAACGGCTCCGGCTGTGAATTCATTCGCGGGAACTGCATCACCAACGGTCAAAGTAAATTTCCTGACATGTTCTGCAAGGAAGCTGTTTCTCGGTGCACATCTGATCGCTTCTCTGTTGGGGTCTGTTCCTCACTCAACGGTTTTTACGGCAAGGATGAAGCGGATGAATGCCCATATGCGAGCCCAGAAGCGACTCAGACGTCCGAGGGACTCATGCGCGCTCCCTGCACCCTTATGCTGACAAATAAAATCCCAGGATCTGTGACGGGGAATGACTCGTGGTGCCTCGATGGGGAGTCGCTCGTTGTGAAGGACGCGACGGACACGGATAAGAATGTGGGCGGCGTGTGTGCACGGGTGTCATGTGAGGAGGGTAAAGTAATGGTGATGTACGCTGGCAACGACAACTGGTACCACTGCCCCGAGGGAGACTTTCTGGAGCCAACATCGACGTCATTCGTGAGCGGGAAAATCAAGTGTCCCAAGTACAGAGAGGTGTGCACCATCGCCCCTGACGGCACCAGTCTTCTACCATTGGTTGAATAACCAGAAGTACCTACCATGTCTCCCGGCACCAGAAATATTGGTGGTGGCGCTGCTGGGGCAATGGTAATCAGAATGGTGGTGATTCCAATGGGGGCAATGATAATCAGGGTGGCGATGGGTGTGGTGCACCTGCTCTCTTTGCTCC
>NW_021639933.1:1176-1402 GCF_002087225.1 Trypanosoma theileri
TGTTGCTGTTTTTGTAACTTGTGTAAATGGTGGGCAGACTATTGTCTCTCCCATGCTTGCTCTGCATCTTAATGGTGTTCTCTCTCCTCCTCGCTTTGTGTCTGTGTATCTGTAGCCTCTTGGGAGCGTGATGAACTGCTGCTGTTGCGGTGTGGATCCCGAGAGGGTGTTTCTTGCGGTAACGCCGTCTGCGTCTATCCACAATTGTTTTTAGTGCCCTGTCGGG
>NW_021639933.1:3659-3891 GCF_002087225.1 Trypanosoma theileri
GTTTCAATATCTGTGTAACTCTGGGTGTGTTTTATTGTGTTAGTGGTTTGTTGTTTTTCCCTCATTGGGTTGTGTTTGATTGCTGTTGTGATGTGTATTCTCCCACTCTCTCCTTTTTATTGTTTTGTTTTTCTAGATCAGTGTTTTTACGCAAACCAAACTATTTTTTCTCTCACGATGATGAAGATGAACCGTGTGATCTGTGTTTTGGCCGTTGTGCTGTGCTGCACTT
>NW_021639933.1:4970-5432 GCF_002087225.1 Trypanosoma theileri
CTTTCTCTCATTAAATTTCTTCTTTTTGGTTGTGTGCAGAGGCCCTGTATGTTCTTATCTGCTCACTGACCACGTATATATCGTATGTATCACAAATACGTTTATACCTGTGATTAATAAACCCACAATGTTGTACAACAATATACACTTGGAGTTTTGGTATTTGACCCTTTTGTTTTGGATTTGTGTACTTTTTTTTCTATATATACTGTTTTTTGGGGTCTGCATCATCTTGTAAAGGGGCTGTTCCTTTTCTACCACTGTACTCTGTTGTTGCAGCTTCTTCTCTCTCACACTGTGAGTATTTGTGTCCTGTGTTCTTTTACTCTCTCTCTTTCTCTCTCTTTTCTTTTTTATTGTTTTGTCATTCTAGATCAGTGTTTTTACGCAAACCAAACTATTTTTTCTCTCACGATGATGAAGATGAACCGTGTGATGTGTGTGTTGGCCGTTGTGCTGTGC
>NW_021639933.1:5437-7141 GCF_002087225.1 Trypanosoma theileri
TACCTGTGATTAATAAACCCAGACTGTTGTACAACAATATACACTTGGAGTTTTGGTATTTGACCCTTTTGTTTTGGATTTGTGTACTTTTTTTCTCTGTATATACGGTTTTTTTGGGGTCTGCATCATCTTGCAAAGGGGGCTATTCCTTTTCTACTACTGTACTCTGCTGTTGCAGCTTCTTCTCTCTCACACTGTGAGTATTNCTTTTTTTTTTTTTTATTTCCTTTCTCTCATTAAATTTCTCGTTTTTGGTTGTGTGCAGAGGCCCCTGTGTGTTCTTCTGCTCACTGACCACGTATATATCGTATGTATCACAAATATACGTTTATACCTGTGATTAATAAACCCACACTGTTGTACAACAATATACACTTGGAGTTTTGTTATTTGACCCTTTTGTTTTGGATTTGTGTANCCCCGTGCCAAAGCGGAGACTCTTGCTCTCTTCAACGAGAGTCTCCGTACTGGTATAGTTCCATTCTCTTGGAAAGTAGGCATTATTGCACCACTTCTTAAACCAGGAAAGAAGGCCACCGACCTGGATTCATTCAAACCAGTTACCCTCACTAGTTGTCTGTCCAAATTAATGGAACAGATCATCGCAGCACGAATTCGAGATGTCATTGAAACCAAACTGACCCCTCAACAATCTGGATTTAGACCTGGCCACTCGACGTTAGATCAACTATTGCATCTACGCGCAGCCCTCACGAGACCCACCATTGATTCGCGTAAAGGTGCAGTATTCGTAGGCTACGCCAAAGCTTTCGATACTGTAGACCATGATCGAATAGTTAGCGCGATGCGAGAGATGGATATCCCACCGCACATCATTCGATGGTCTGCATCTTTCCTGAAAGGACGTCAAGCCAAAGTACGAGTAAACAGTAAATCCTCTCCTTTAATGCATTTCAACCGTGGCGTACCACAAGGAACAGTTCTCGGCCCACTCACGTTCATTATGGCACTGAACACCCTAATCAAACGATTATCCCAAGTTCCCTTATTATTTCATGGATTTTTCGCCGATGATCCCACACTAGCAGTAAGACACATCAACAGAGACATCATAAACACTACACTGCAACAAGGACTAAACGTAGTGGACGAATGGTCCAAAAACTATTTTATGGAAGTCAACGTGGACTAGACAAAATACACCCTTTTTGGAACCTCGGACCCGAATCCCCTTTCTCTTAAACTACGCGGTATCCCTCTGGGTCCGGAGAAGGCACCTAAACTCTTAGGCATCACCTTCCAAAACCACCGAGGCATTTCTACCCATGTGGTTCAAACGAGGCAACGCATGAATTTTCGATTACTACAACTTGCAGCAATATCCCCAACTACACGGGAACCGAAACGTGACGTCCTTCGAGCCTTCTACCTGACACCAGTTCAAGCCCAGACACTTTACGGCTTTGAGGTCTGGTATTGGGATGCGGCTCCCACATCACGCAAACTCCTAGATGCAGGTCAAAATAAAGCTTGCCGAACCATGGCAGGTATCACATATGGATGTCGCTCCGCCGACGCACTACGTGAAGCCCGTCTTCTCCCTTTAGAGATGACGGCTATGATTCGGAGCCTCAAATATTTAATGCGATGCCAAACACGAGGTGAATCTCTCAAAGAAAGCGCAGAACAAGTCTATCACGAAACCCATCCAGTACGAGAATTCTATGAACGCATCATGAAAAT
>NW_021639933.1:7836-17868 GCF_002087225.1 Trypanosoma theileri
AACAACCGCCGTATCAACTAAGTAAAGCATCGGACACGGCCCCCTGCATAGATTGAAGGGCGTAATGCTCATGCAGGAACGACGCAGTTCTTCGCATACGGTTAACAAATCCAGCTTCGCGATAGCTGATGCGCTCCGGAAGTTAAAATTTCCCAATGCACCCCCTCCACCGGACATCCCGCCAGAAACTTCGCCACCCCCGCGACCCCTCGGCACCCAGACCAACCCACTCCATTAGCGGCGCGCTCCTGTTTGGCTACGGCATCTGTGACCGAACGTTGTCCAGCAAAGCTGGCCGGCACAACGGCCCACACAGGCACACGAATACATAACAAGGGAAGCCCCGCGCCCGAGAAAAAAGGCGCAAGAGAAGACGAACCACCAAAACCAAAAAAAGAAGAAATGGCGAACCCCGCCAATGACAGGCGGAACGTGGGAGGCACGCTCTGTGACGGGTTTGTGGCCCCAGGGCGGGCCATCGCGCGCAAACCGCCGCCGCACGATGGGTTAGGGAAGCCGGCCTGGAATAATTCAAAACTCTCCTGGGGCCAGGTGTTCATTGCATGGGGCCTTCTGGCGCTGGTGTGGCGAAAGTTTGGCTCCCGGCGCGTGTGCGAACGGGCCCCGGTCAAGCGCCACGTTGCGGGCCCTCAACCCGTTCGCGTCCAAACCGGCCGGCGCGGACGAAGCGAGGAAATGTTCCAGCGGCTGCTGGGTTGGCCTGCCATTTGCCCCCTCCGTGCCTGGCGCCTCTCCGGGGGCGTCTCCATATTGGTTCGCGTTTTTCCCGGGTGGTTGGCGCCGTTCCTTTTCGCGCCGGGGCTTGCCTGTTCCGAACGGCTGGTTTCTCGGATGCGCCCCCCGGCGGCTTCTATGTTGCGCCCGCTCTTTTTGCGGCTTGTTGGTGTGGGGGGCAGGCTCTACAGCGCCGGCCGGAACGGTTCCGTTCGGAAATTCGGAGAGAAACGTCCGCCAAGAAGCAAGACCAAGAAGAAAACCACATGAAACCAAACGCTGCCAAAAGGAACGTTCTTGTTTTGCGTTGTTTTCCTTACTTTCCTTTGTTTTTTTTTTCTTTTTCTTTGGTGTGGTGGGGAACGGCGTCCTGTGAGTGGATCTCCCGCTGGGTTTCCGCACCGCTTCTGGGCACGGATGAAGTCAAACGTTTAATTTGGAATATGGGGAAATGGGGCCCAATGCGCTTTTTTGGCGGGGACACCGGTGGGAAAATCAAAAAGCAATCGCAAGAGTCAAAAGAATGGCCGGGCCCAGCGCGACCGGCGTTTTAAACCTTCTGCGCCAAACTGTTGGTCCACCGGCAATTTGGGTAATTTAGAAGAAAGAATCTACGTTGCGCAGGCCCTTTGGTTGCTTGCGGGTTGTTGTTTTTTTTTCTTTTTTGGTGGGTGGGCGCCTTCCCCGCCAGCCAACGGGCCCCGCCCCGGATTCCCCCGAGAGCCCGGTTGCTTCTTTTCCTTTCGTTTTTTCTCACCCCACGCCGCCCTCAAAAAAAAAAAAAGGGAAAAGGAAAAAAAGAGGGCCTCCCCATCGTTCCGGCTTGTCCTGGACGCCGGGCCTCGCTTTATTTGGGCCCCTCCCGCGGCGTCGTGCCGAAAAACCCGCCCCCAAAGCACGCGGGCCGCCCTTCAAGCCCATAGGGTGCGCCAAATGGGCGCTTCCGCCCAAAAAGAAAGAAAGAAAAACTTCCAAACAGACATATCGCAACACGCGCGCCCCCTCCGAAAAAAGAAAAAAAAAATAACACGGGTGAAGGAAGAAAAAAGTGGAGAAAACAAAGAAGGTAAGGGCGAATCCGTTCCCAATGTCCCCGCCGGCCGCCGGAAATCCGGTGGCGGCGTTTTGTCCTCGCCGGCTGTTTGTGGCTTCGCGCCGGCCCCCTTCTTTTTTTTTCTGCGAGCGTGGGGTTCCCCTGGCCACAACCCCGCGGATTATCGAAGGCACGAAGCCATTTTGTAGAAACGGTAAGGTGGTTCGGTCTTCTCCCATGTTGTGCCGGCGGCTTCTTTTTCATTATCGGGGCCGCCTCGGGTATGCATGCCCTTCTTCTTTCGGACCGCCGAAAAATGGAAGCGCCACTTCTGTGATCCAGATGGGTTGAAACCTGGTGAACATTACACCGCAGAGTGAATTTGTAAATTTAGCCGGTCATTCAAGAAGAGGAATTTGCTATACCAAAATGGCGCGGGGAACGTGCAGGCCCCATTGGCGTAATGCAATCCGAAAAAACTTTTTTACCGGCCCTATGCTGATTTAAAAAAGACATTCAAATCCTTTGTTTCCAAGCAAATTTCGCGCCGCCCCCACGAAGCCACACCATGGACAGGCAACGTTAACGGAAAAAACGGGGCCACGAACGGCGGCGGCTTTTTTTTTTAGAGTCCACTTTCTTCTTTCCCACAAGTCGTGGCGTGGGGATGATGTCACCTTTCTGGTTTGCAAGGCCCTTCCAAAACCTCACCCAACCGTTGCGCGTCTGTGGGCGCCAGAAATGGCCCCACAATCTTTCTGACTGGTACTTACGTTTTGTTGTACATAAAAAAAAGGAGTCGAATACGCGATTTCCCTTCCACCGTTCCCCTCCCTTTTTTCATCACTCCCACCAATAGATAACGTTAAGTAAAGCAGTTTCTCCTAGGCGGTCTGGTATTTTTTCGGTAGTTATGTTTTTAAAAGACGTACTATCAATAAATTGCTTCTGCCACAGCATTTGCGACGTAATTATTCGCCCGGCGTTTCGTTCTTGCGTGGCACATCCTCGGAGAACCGTGGCCAGACAGGATGTCAGTGGGCTTTCCCACGAGCGTGGCTTATGGGAACAAGAGTGTCAGAAGAGAATTGTTTTGGTGTTATAGGGTGATGTGAATTTTGAGCGTGAAGTATGTAACGGTTAAAAGTTATTGTGTTGTGATATATTTGTTTGTTTTATATATAAACTCTGCAAGCTCAAGCACATATCATCGTATTTAACTTACTGCAACACTAATGTCTATCTCTTCTCTCTTGTTTCTGTATTTCCGCACAAACTGATAGTCTAAGTGTTTGCTTCGGTTGTTTCGTTTTTGATTCAATCGGGATCGTTATTTTTGCGCCCTCCCACCACATCCCTGTAGATTTTTTCATTGTTCGGGTTTTTCATTTTAAATTTTTGCTCGACCCAAGAGCCTTATCAAATTTAACTTGTTGTGAAAACGTTGTTTTTTCAAAACCTTCGTTTTTTTCTTTTACTTCATTTATTTACGGAAAACGCATTTATTTTACTACATTTACTTACTTTATGAAAACGCACTTCTATTTTACTATATTTATTTACTTTCTGAAAACGTATATTTATTTTACTTTATTTATTCCCCTGTTTTTCATTGTAAGAACGCTCAAACGTGTTCTTTAATTCATGAAACACAATTCGAACATTTTAATTTTACTTTTTCCATCCCGTGAACCGGCATTCACTGCTGGAGTATCCCGAAGCCGTGGGCGCAGTCTTTACCACGTTGTCTTCCGGCCTCCCGTCATGAGACTGTCCCCCACCTCATGCCAACGGGCTGAAACAGCAGCAGTATTCTTCAAATGCCTTTTTTGTATTCATTTTTCTTCTTTGTTATCACTATTGCTTTGCGTTTTTTCTTTCCCTTTTTTCCCTTTATCTTGCGATAAAGTTTTGAATTTTTTCGTAAGCCATGATTGTGTAATACCAAACGATTTTTCATTATAATTAACATTGGGTTAACTGTCTAAAATGACTTATCTTAGTCCACAGTAAAATTTCACAACAAAAAGAAACATCAACGACGCCTAGCGGAGGTGTGTGCCGCATTTGTTTTGAAGTATGAATGAACCTGTCCGTCTCGCCGGATCTTCAGTTCTTTCTCTCCCTTTCTTTTCTCTTGTTCTTTAGCTCTTTTTCAAGTGCCATTTTTGGAGACCTGACAGTTTATACTCAAAAAGGTTTTGTGGGAGCGGTGCCGTTCTCCAGTAGCAAAGAATTTCTACCAGAATAGCCCGGCCTTTGCTTTTCCCCAGTAAAAAGAAGAAAGGGCGAAAAGAAGTAATATTGATAGTTTTCTATTTATCCCTGTCGTCAAGACAATGGCGTCAATACAAAGCGATGATTCTCAAAGAGAAACCCATTTTGTATAAAAACGTTGTCTTGCTTGGAGAAAAGAAGGTGTTGAAAACAGTTTAATCCACCCCCCTACGCACACACACAGCCCAAGAAACCGGTGACAGAGTTCAGATGGGCCTGAAAAACTCACACTTTGACAAACGCGCCTTTCCAGATAAAAAATGGGAAAAGTAAATTATACTAATTACCAATAAATACGCCAAGGTCAAGCCATATCTTTCGCAAGCCTTCAAAAAAGTACAACCCGTCCATTTAGCCCCAAACCAATAAACAATCGTCCCGCAGCGTCGCCAAAAAAGAATGCAGGGCGGGGGCCCTTCCTCTCAAACAAATTCGCATCTTTTGGGGGTAGTTAGAAAAACCTTTAAGAGATGGGTAATCTCCGAAGCGATGGGGTAAAAACACCATAAAAAGGTGGAGAAAATATTTGGGTGGTGCCCTCTTTTTCTTTTAGGCGACTTAACGCTGCGATTTGATCATCTTCTTGTTGTAGGACCTTCCTACATTTGATTAAGCGGGAAGGTCCGGGGGATGGTTCTTTTCCAAAGCTTCACCGCGGCGAGGGTTAGCCCACCCGAATCCCTTAACCCCAAGACGCACGCACGCACGCACACACATACACACACACACACAGCTAACACAGATATGCCGGAAGACGCCCCGCCGTTTACTGTGGACACCGCCGGGGTAGCTAGAACGACATTGCGAGCTATTTTTGGTAAGCGCGTGTGAAAAAAAAACTTCTGAAAATGTCCTGGGGCACCTTTTGGTCGCACTACGTATCGTTAAAGCCGCCTCGGCCGAGATAGGGGCGCCCGCGGTTTTATTTCCAAAACCCCAATGGAAATTGTCTGATCTTTTAAATATATGGAGGTATTGTATAAAATACTATTTTGATATTTTAGCCGGCGCATACCTTACTTTAAAGTGTTACTTTTCGAAGGGTAAGGTTGATCTGATTTGGGATTTTAGCATTGGTATCTTCATTATTTTCGTATGTCGCTTTAACGACGACGAAATGGCATTTCAGTCACCGCCTATAACAATAGCCCAACCGCATTTTCCTTCGATTACAATACTGAACAAAATCTGCCGCTGAGACACCATATGTGTTGTTTTTCGAGATTCGGAAAAAAAAAGAATTTATTTTTGATTTCCATTGTGGTACCAAAAACGTGTTTGAACTATTTGTGCGGGTGCTAGGAGCCTTTCGCTATTCCAAAAAATTCAGAGCTTCTCAAGACTTTCCAAGAAGGAATCCTATTTCTTCGCGGGGAATGGGTAATCTATCAAGGAAAAGGATCAATCCGCATTCCCAGCGTGAACTTCATAGGGGGATATTTCTTAACAGAGGACTTCGGCAGAAAAAAAATGCAAGCATGCAGCCCTAGGAATAGCAGAAGCAGCTGCACAAATGCAACAATCACTTAATCAGAAAGTTAAGCGGAATAACCATCAAAAAGGCAGGACAAACCACGAACAAGAAAAAAAACTGCCAAGAAACCATTTCACAGATCCCAAAGGCGAAGGATCACACCAACACACACCATCAAGCTGGTAGAAAGGAATGCAAAAATGATAATAATAATATTTATTATTATTATTATTATTATTATTATTATTATTATTATTATTATTATTATTTGGCGGTGGGGGGAAATACCCGATGGCGTTTCTGCTTCCCTACCCTAAAATATGTTCGAAGTGATGAAACCACGGCGGCGGTTGGGCGAGATCAAGCGCGCGTTTAAAGTCAGAACAGCATACCCGCCAAAAAAACTGAACCACCCTTTCATGGCGGTATATAGAGGGGTTTTGTCGCTCCCGCGGAGCCAGCTTCGAATTGTACCGCCGAAAGGCATTTTTTCATACTTCCCGGGCGCGGTGCGATTCGCGAAGTATTTTTTTTTTACCTTCGAATACGCTTAACTTTGGCACCAAACGGCGGAACCAGCCAGTCGCTTAGGCGGACGGTGTCGCCTTCAGGATCCCGCGAAGCCGCGAGAGCGTGCTGCAAAGGGACGGTCGCCATTTTTCAGGGAAGAACAGGGGCAAAGAAAAATGCACCCCGTCAGCCTGCCAGAAAAAGCTGGGCATTCCCTGCCTGAGTGGGCGAGGTTGCCGCGGCACTATGATTTTGTCAAATTTCCTAAAGGAAACGTAGCCGCCAAAAAAATAAAGATAAAATAAAAATAAACCTTACGCCCCACAACCTGGGAACGAAGGAAGTCAATAACAAAAAGATTCTGCGAGTGTTGAACCGGGAATGGCCGAGGGACCCGGGAGAAAGGCCACCCCCCTTTTTTTTTTACGGCCCCCAACTTGCAAAAAAAAAGGGCTTCACGCAAAGCAAGAGGGCGTTGCCAACCTTTCCGCGGCCAAAGGGGTCCCACAGATGAATGCCACCCACAGGCGCTCGAAAGCGGCATCGGTAGATCCAATAAAAAGGAGGTACGGTCAATGTTGGGGTTGGCTCTCGCGGCGGGCGCATTATCGGGGGCAAGAGGGCCACAACCCCAATACGAACAAGATAGAGAAGCCGAAATGGTAAATTCGGGGTGGCCAAAGGCATGATCGAATCAACCCTCGACTAATTAAACGCCGAAGGGAGGGGGGGGGGGGTTAACCATTTTTTCATGGCTGTGGTGTTCCGAAAGCTTCGGTAAAGGGTTTGGCATCCCCAGAACGAAGGGCGGCGCGCGCCCCCAGAACAAACGAACGCCGGACCCCAAGCGTTTGCGAATTGTTTTGGGGCCGGCCGCCCAAATAAGGCAACCAAGGGCGCTTTGACACGACCAGGGGCGTTTGGAGGGGTGCCGCCGCCAGGCGCTGTGGGAAAAAAGAAATCCCGTTTCGGGTTGTGTTGGCAAAACGTTTTGCTCGGGGAAAAGGGCGGGCGGTGCTTAAAAGAGTTTGCCCCGGCATAGCGCTAGATTGGGCGGGTGGTTTTTTGGCAGGGGCAGTGGGGAAAAATCTTTTGGCGGTGGCCGGGCTTTGTTTCACTCCCGGGGTAAAAAAGAAAATAAAGAATCATTTGGTGGGGTTCGGGGTTCGGAAACTAGGGCCCCTTTGGGTCGCGTCCCGGTACTCCTTGGCGAGGCGAAAAACAAAACAGCAGTTTTATTTGACCCAAAGGCTTCTTTGTTTTCCGGGCAGATTTCCCGGGCGTTGTGGAAGGCAGTTCCCATTGCAAAACGAAATTAGGCCGAGTTTTTTGAGCCCAAATGCTTTCCAATTGGCCGTTAATGTTGCAAAGGGGCATCTCGTGGAATCAAAAATTTCCTTGCAGGTTTCTCCGAATTTGTACGGCTGCATAACCGCGATACCGCCTGGGTTGGGAATTGTTTTATGGATCAACAATACCTTTATTGGTGGATCGCAACAAATTGTAGGAAAATGGGGCAAAAAAATTGAACAGAATATGCAGCAGCCCAAGTCCCAACTGAGAAAACAACAGGGAAACGCAGAAAGCTATATGAGTTCATGGGTGAAAAATTTAACCGCAAGAGAAAGGCACTTTCTTTGAAAGGCAAAGCAGACCATCTGCGAGACGCCATCCCTTCAGAGGGCAGGGGCCAAATAGATAGAAAGTGCGCCGCCGCACATGATACATGCAACTGGAGTTCTTGTATGGGTGTGCGAGAATCCTTTTTCAAAATTATTATCCATTCCATAAAGGTGGTGCAAAAGTCATTTTACCCTTGAGGTTGGTCAATTCATCGACCCACACTTTTTCAACGGGTGGCGGAAAAGGGTTCAGAATTTATTGAAAAACAAGACATTCCTGGCAGTGAAAAAATTGCCCAGAACCCTCTCGCTGAAGACGGGTGGCGAATAGCAACGGGCGCCCTAATCCATTTCCCAAACAGAGGGGCGAGCCATTAGTCTGTTACAACGGGATTTTGTGGAAAATTATAATGCTTTGTTACCCATACAATTCGATTGTACAACTATTCTGTGCTCGTTGGCGAAAGCCGATGCCAATTCGCGCGCCTCATTTGGCGAAGGAATCGGCCGCCGATAGGTTAAAAATCACCTTCCCCCCAGAAAAAAAAAATAATAATAATAATAACAATAATAAATTTAATGCATTTTTAGGGGCCGGAATAGTTTGTATGCCTTTCATCCCTCTGGTTTTTCCCAGAAAGGATACCCACACCCGCCGCCCAGGCATCACAGCCGTAAGGAATTCCTTGGTTGTTCCTCCTCTTTCGGGTGTCGCGGCGGGTTTTCCGACAGTTTGCGAAAATAAAGGTCGGGGCTTTCGGCGAAGAAACTTCAAAATTTGACGATAAAAAAATTTTTTTTTATTTATTTCTTATCATTCTTACAGTTTGCAAACTAAAGTCTCTGAAAGCCCACCAAACGGAACTCTAACCACACCGCCCCGAGCGGAAGGCGGGATAGGATGCAGAGTTTCCTACGATAAAGCCAAACATAGTTTTATTTTCTTTTTAATTTTTAAACCTTCCTCTTAAAAGAGAAAGTTAAGGTTTCGATTATTCTAAAAAGAATTCCTTCAAGACTATTTTTACCCTATAAATTGAGGCTTGCGGCTTAGAAATTATCAAATTTCAAGGTAAAAAAAAAAAAATACATATGCATATATATATAAACATATATATAAAAAAAAAAAAAATAGATTTAAAAAATAGTTTTTTAATTTATTTCCACCAATAATTACAAGAATCTCTCATTCCGGTTATCGGATTCATAGCTCAGTGGTAGAGCGTTCGGCTGCAGTCCGAATGGTCCCCGGTTCAAACCCGGGTGGGTCCTTGTTTTTCCAACTAACAAAAAGGTTTTCTTACAAACCTAAGAGAACAGAATGATTGGGTCATGTGAAAACAAGGGCCGCTACGGGAATTGAACCCGTGACCTCCTGCACCCAAAGCAGGAATCATACCACTAGACCAAGCGGCCGGACGATCGCCTCAAGAGGTTCTTGATTGGATCTATATACCGTTTTCTTTAGGGCAACATGGCGAATGATCTCGGTGCTTTTTTTTTTTTTTTTTGGTTTTGGTGTCTTTATGGGTTTTATCCCAATGGCGAGAGCCAACAACAGCAACACATATATATAATGATATATGTATATAATTTTTTTTTTATTTTGTTTTGTTTTTTATTGTATTTTATTACCGTTGCGAAGAGGAATTACGCATTGGCAGTGAGATTGCGATGGATCTCGAAGGTGGCGGAGCGTGGATTTTTTTCACCTCTCTGAGTCCCCTCAGCGGCTAATCCAATTTCCACCACTGGAGGGCATAATTGTTACTATCTCTAGGGTCCCCGCCTCTCCTTTTTTAGCAGCATTCACACTAAAGTGAAATATATAAAGAAACTGCTGCTGATGGCACGCCGGCACGCGCCCCAGGACCTTCTTGGATATATTTCTGCCCCAGCACGACACGGCTGGCCCCGGTGCTTTGCAATCCCTTGAACTGAGGGCCAACGAGTCTTCCAGAAGAAAAACGTCGCTAGCTCTCGGCTCCCCTCGATAAATGCGGCGCGCTCGACCGTCCCAGTCTGGCGGCTTCGCCAAATGGCAGCGGGGGAGGAAATCAGCGAAAGACACGTGCAAAAAAAATGTGACTGTTTTACGGGCCGTTTCCTCTAAAAAAAAATAATAGTCCGACTGATTTTGTTTTTCTGACAGCTGGCGAAAAGAATGATCGAGTCTTATGTTAACCGGAAACAAATTGCGTATGGGATTTGGTGTTGGGATTATTGTTTTTCCTCCCCCCAAACAGTCTGCCAACGCAGGTTCCCGAAAAACCCACCAAATTCAATTTGACCCCCACCGCCCCGAGCGGGAGGCGGGACAAAAGGGCTTCTCAGCAATTCTGTTTCGTCCGTTCTGCCATTTATCTGGGGTGCCGCCATGG
>NW_021639933.1:18738-27739 GCF_002087225.1 Trypanosoma theileri
GCGATGCTGTCCAATGTTGGGTTTAGCAAATCGATTCAGTCAGGCCATTAAGAATTTAAGAATGAAAGAGAAAAGAAAGAAAGAAGGAAAGAGAAAAAAAAAATTAACCACGAGGAAAAAAAACAAGAGATAATTATGGGAAAAAAAATCGAACGAAAAACAAGGACCCACCCGGGTTTGAACCGGGGACCATTCGGACTGCAGCCGAACGCTCTACCACTGAGCTATGAATCCGATGATGCAATCATCCAGAGGGAGAAGAGAAGAATATATATTTTTTTTATGAATCTTATTATTGTTTTTTTTTTTTTTTGTTTCTGATCCGAGGCCGAATCGTCGGCGCGGGCGTGGGGCGAGAGAAAAAAAAAAAAACTATAAGAACAATAAAATTGATTGGTTCTCTTTATTTTAAAAATAATTAAATCGTTTAAGAGAACTTTTCATTTTTCATTCTGTATGGCGTTTGGCCGCCCCTGTGGGCTTCTTCTGGGGTCCGCTCGGCCAGTTTATTTTCGTAGGTGGGCAAAACTTTCTTGGTCACCCATGGGGGGTGGGGTTGTGTTTCCCCAGTTCGGTGCTCTTTGGTGCGGGGTGGCCGTCATACCTTTAAACGCGGTAAGGTTGGAAGAGAAAAAAACAAGAGCTTAGAAGAGGGCGTGTAAAATGGGTGTTGCTGCCTTTGAGGTTCCGTGGTGATGCATGTTGTCTTTCAGTTTTCATGGACCGCTGCACATTTTAACAGTAAGTGGTACAAACTTTATTGCATTTTTTTTTTTTTTTTTTTTTTTTGTGACATGATGCGGAACTGATTTTGTGATACAAGTAATTTTCTGAAATTACTACTGTTGCAATATTGGAGTTCATTATGGTACTGGCGGCGAGGTATTCTGTCTTGTGGGGTTCTTCCTCGTCTTGGAAAAGACTATTTGTGAAAGACCTCATCGTGGTTTTGGGCTGGAAAACAAGAACCTGACATTATATGAAGTGTAGAGAGTGAAGAATTTGGTGCATTCAAATAAAATAAATTTCGAAAAGGGGGTGGGGTGGGGGGATGTTTTCCTACGGGTGCATCTCCAAAGATTGTTTCGCGCCAAACCTTATTTCTTTTGGCATATCTGCAGTTTTAATACCCTCTTGTAGTACAACTGGATAAAGTTCCTTGAAAATGATTAAATTTTTCTTCTGCAGTGTGTTTATAAATTCCCCAAGAATTCTTGCAATACATTAACAACCCAGAGTAAATAAGTCCAAGAGAAAAACTCATCTCATCTTGCACTTCTGAGGTTAGGAATCGAAGAACGTGGAGGAGTCTGAGTTATTATGAGATATGTCCCACTAAGGTCCAGTGGTTTTTTGCCACATATATGATAACGAAATGTATTTTCTCATTTCCTACCCCTAAAAAAAGTTTTTTTTTTTGCTGAGGGTGGGTGGGTGAACTGGGTTGTAAAGAAATCCAAGAGAACTGCGTCTCAGAGTGGTGTTGTACGATCTTCAGTATAAGGGTCAGATGCGATAAGACCCGTTGCATAATGTTCTGCGAGTTTTTTAATTTGTAGTCCAGAATAGGTATAACATTAGTCTGGGTTTGCAATCAGCTGGCACCTGTGAGTGTTAGCATGTCTTGCCAGATCTGCTCTCTTCTTCACTCGGTTTGTTACAGTGGGTCTTTTATTTATGGTTACTTGAACAGATTCACTTTATTTTAAAAGGAAAAATTATTTTTTTTTTTCTGTGGGGGAGATGTACAGAGGAGTATCAATCGCCTTGGAAGTATTGGTATCATACATTACTCAATTCCTATAACTGCAGGTTCGTACACCACAATCTGCGGCAGGTTTTTTTACTGTCATTGGTGGAGTTTAACATTGTGGCTAAGATTATTAGCCTGGATGGTGACGGAAGAACAACTCCCCACCTCATCCGTTGAAGGTCTCTACGTGCGATAACGGTGTTACACCGGATCGTTTAGGATAACTATACATTTCTCTCCTGATAGTTCTTTATGGGTTGGTTTTTCTGATATCTGGTGGAAGTTGGGCTCCGATGTGAGCTGTGTCTTGTATTGAGAAACTAGGGAAGAATACGCCGTGAGAGTAACCGTTTATAGCTAGGTGTGCTTTTACTGATATTTAGGAGCTTATTTTGTTCACCCACAAAGAAAAAATGTTCATCCTACAAAATCACGTGGTTCGCAAATCTAAGCGTTGTGGTGATTCAAAGAAGGAGTTTAGGACTAGGTTTTCTTAACGTACTCATAGATGCATTATTATAACCATACACCTTCATTTGTCCAATATATTAGCCGTATCACAGTTGTATACGATATCTGTGCGTCTGAGGATGAGGAGGTGCTCCTCATAACCATAATTGCCTCTCATGACCATTTTTTTTTCTCCACCTTACTAAGGATGAAGATAATGTCAATGCCTCGGTAAAAATCCAGCACTTACTATCTCTTTACACGTTTCAAGTTTTGAAGACGAATTACTCGTTTTCACTATTACGGGATTGATCCGAAATATCAACGATACGTGATACATTAAACTTAGAATTGAAGTATTGTCTATAAGAGTTGTCATGACAACTTTTAATACACCTCATAAGGTCTAGGAGTTTGTAAAAAGAATATGCATATAGATTTTATCTATAACAATCTGGGGTTTGGGGGGTTGTGTGATCTTCTTCTTTCCTTGGGTTTTGTTGTAGTCTAAAAGAAGATCTGGCTGAACGGTTAGAAAGGAATTAAGTTTTTTTTTTTTTTTTCTCCCTCATCCACCCCTTAGTCCCTTCACGCGAAGGGGTCTGGTGACGAAAAGGGCCTTGGAATCTGCCACTTCGTAACTCCTGCTTGGTGATTCTTCCTGTAGTATAGAGAATTGGATCTTTAATGCCTTCTCTTTACATCTCGTGTCATAGAAAGCTACTATGGAAGTAATTGGAACTTCATGGAGTATTTGTTTGGTCGTTTATTTCTGTTTATTTGTTTGCAGGGTTGGACCAAAGTAGGAACCATATTCAGGATTTTTTTTTAAAACTCTTTGCTTGGATTTGTTGGATGTTGCGTGCGTTTTCCTGTTGGTGCTGACTTCAGCTTTTCATTGTGTGTTTTGGTCGTTTGTTCTTTCCATTGGGTATGATTGTGTGTATCCTTCTCTTTTGTCACCCTCTTTCTCTGGTTTCTGACTCTGCATTTTCTCTCTCTCCCAGAGACACATGCGCTGCAGCGTGAAGAATCTGTTCAAGTGCAGACGGCCATACCAGATCCTTTGGTTGATGGTTGTTGCCTCTCTATTGTTGTGCTTGCTATTTACCTCAAGTGTATCAGAATATGGGGTTTTTGTTAATTACGTCTCAAGCATGAACGTCACAAATCCAGCAGAACCAGTTCGGCAAGGCAGCACACCGCGGGTTGTCTTTCTCGTTGTCCAGACGAAAATTTCACCTGGGTGGTGCCGAATGCAGCTGAGTTCTATCATGTCCAAGGTGTCTGTGGTCACTATTGGCGTCGGAATGAACTACACACATACGAAACGCCCCCAGTGGTTGCTGGAGTACATCAACCAAGAGGGTCTTCGAGACCACGATGTTGTTGTGGTATTTGATGGTGGTGACACTTTTTTCACTGGGGTCAGTAGGGTGCAGCGGGCAGTGGATTATTTTATGGCGAGAACGGCACCCACCGCCGCTAAATTTGATGCCACTGCCGTACAGAACGGAAATGCAACAGCACCATTACTCTTTGCGAGCGACTCTCTGTGTTTCACACCTCAGTTGGAATTTGTTGTCACAGAGGGACCGAGGGATTATATAGAAAAATGCCACTGGTTTTACAAGAGTATGTTTGCTGTTGCAGGGTCTATTCCTGGTCAACGCTTGGTACGATTAAAAGGAGTTAAGTATCGTTACCTTAATGCAGGGGGTTTTGTGGGGCGTGTGTGGGCTCTGCGAACTGCTTTTGCTGTGTATGCAAGAGTGGCAGCAATGCACCGTAACTGGACATGCGACCAGAGCATTTGGAGCTTGTTGCACGTCTTGAGTCTGTGGCAGAAGCCGGACCTTCCCCAGCATTTGCGTTTACCCTATGGTATTCTGAGTCTTGATTACGATCATGAGTTTTTTTGCAATGCGCGGTACAAACATCCCGCATTCTCTGCAATTCATCATTTCCCTGGAAGTATGTTGACGTGGCGACGCATTTTACCCAGGTATTTAAGAAGGACGACGTGGTTCTATGAGTTACAACAAAAACCACGTTTACTGGAGGAGACGAAGCGTCTTTTGCGTTGTGCAAAGCTTGTGAAGGTGCGCGGAGCCGATGGGCTTACGCGTACACACCATTATGGAAGAGTGTGTTCCATCGGAGACGCTCTGAGTGCCACATGGCTGATGAGTCCCTTGGAAAAGTATTAGTTTTTTTGTTGCTTTTGCGTTGTGATGTGTGACTTGCACAGCACACATATTTTCTGGTTTTTGGTGAAACATTGATTTCTGACATGGAAGCGCTTTACTGGTTATGACTGAAATGAATTGCCCACTAGGACGTCTGGACGAGTTTTTGGATGATGCAGGATAAAAACCTGTTTTTCTTCTTCTTCTTCTCGTCATGCCTTTCTTTTGAAAAGGTGGTGGTAGTGCGTGCATGAATTGCTAAGAGCAGGAAGTGTCGACCATGTAGTGTTGATGCCGAGCAGGATTCCTTAGGGCGGCATGCGAGAGATGTTTATTTTGCTGGGTATACTGACCTCCCAGTCCATGTCAATTGTGCGCTCTACTGCGACTCTCTGTAGCTTCAGTGCGTGGAATCCAATCTGACTGGCAGTGTACTCTCGTGCCATTGTGGTTAATGGACCCCGCACGTGGGTTTGCCTGAAAACTGTAGTGTTACCGAGTGTGTGTAGGGTGCTACAACATTTTTTCTCTGGCTCCCTACATTGTGGTATCCTTTGGAGAAAGCACAGCGACATCTAAGTTATGCATGCATGGTGAGAGAGAGTGTTGCTGCGCGATCTTGAAGTTTTTTGGAATTCGCCTTTGATGATAGCTAGGAATGAGCAGGTGTGGTTGTTGGGCGGCGCATTGGGTGATGGCAGAGCTCCTGCTGCTTTGGTGCGCCTCCCGGGGCTTTGGGAAACGGCCGGTGTCTTTCTATGGATCGCCTTGCGTGGCGCTACCCTGGCAAGACACGCGGTGATGCCTTTTTAGGTGATTCGATTCTCTCTACGTTTTGTGTTACTCCAGTGGTGCGTGCGCACTGTGAGCTGCGAGCAGGTCTGGGAATTTGGGCTGGGGCGTTGCTGTATTGATGTGTTGCTGGAATGAATCTACCTCATTACCGGTGTGACTTTGCTTTGTTTTGCTTCTTGATGTTGCTCTCACTCCATTTTTTTTTCTTTAACTCTTTGCTTGGATTTGTTGGATGTTGCGTGCGTTTTCCTGTTGGTGCTGACTTCAGCTTTTCATTGTGTGTTTTGGTCGTTTGTTCTTTCCANATGGATCGCCTTGCGTGGCGCTACCCTGGCAAGACACGCGGTGATGCCTTTTTAGGTGATTCGATTCTCTACGTTTTGTGTTACTCCGGTGGTGCGTGCGCACTGTGAGCTGCGAGCCGGTCTGGAATTTGGGCTGAGGCGTTGATGTGTTGCTGGAATGAATCTACCTCATTACCGGTGTGACTTTGCTTTGTTTTGCCTCCTCATGTTGCTCTCACTCCATTTTTTTTTTTTAACTCTTTGCTTGGATTTGTTGGATGTTTCGTGCGTTTTCCTGTTGGTGATGTCTTCAGTTTTTCATTGTGTATTTTGGTCGTTTGTTCTTTCCATTGGGTATGATTGTGTGCATCGTTCACTTTTATCACCCTCTTTCTTTGGTTTCTGACTCTTCATTTTTTCTCTCTCCCAGAGACACATGCGCTGCAGCGTGAAGGATCTGTGCCGGTGCCGAGGTGCGTATCCGGTGTTTTGGTTGATGGTTGTTGCCTCTCTCTTGTTGTGCTTGATGTTTACCTTAAGTGTATCAGAATATGGAGTTTTTGTTAATCGCGTCTCAAGCATGAACGTCACAAATCCAACCAAACCAGTTCGGCAAGGCAACGCATCGCGGGTTGTCTTTCTCGTTGTCCAGTCGAAATTTTCACCTGGGTGGTGCCGAATGCAGCTGAGCTCTATCATGTCCAATGTATCTGTGGTCACTATTGGCGTCGGAATGAACTACACACATACGAAACGTCCTCAGTGGGCGCTGGAGTACATGGAACAGGAAGGTCTTCGAGATGACGATGTTGTTGTGGTATTTGATGGTGGTGACACTGTTTTCACTGGGGCCAGTAGGGTTCAGCAGGCAGTGGATTATTTCATGGCGAAAACGGCACCCACCGCCGCTAAATTTNTTTCACCTGGGTGGTGCCGAATGCAGCTGAGTTCTATCATGTCCAAGGTGTCTGTGGTCACTATTGGCGTCGGAATGAACTACACACATACGAAACGCCCCCAGTGGTTGCTGGAGTACATCAACCAAGAGGGTCTTCGAGACCACGATGTTGTTGTGGTATTTGATGGTGGTGACACTTTTTTCACTGGGGCCAGCAGGGTGCAGCGGGCAGTGGATTATTTTATGGCGAGAACGGCACCCACCGCCGCTAAATTTGATGCCACTGCCGTACAGAAAGGAAATGCAACAGCACCATTACTCTTTGCGAGCGACTCTCTGTGTTTCACACCTCAGTTGGAATTTGTTGTCACAGAGGGACCAAAGGGTCCCATTGCAAAATGCCAGTGGTTTTACAAGAGTATGTTTGCTGTTGCAGGGTCTATTCCTGGTCAACGCTTGGTACGATTAAAAGGAGTTAAGTATCGTTACCTTAATGCAGGGGGTTTTGTGGGGCGTGTGTGGGCGCTACGAGCTGCGTTCGCCGCGTATGCAAGAGTGGCAGCAATGCACCGTAACTGGACATGCGACCAGAGCATCTGGGCGCTCCTGTACGTATGGAGTATACTTCAAAAACCTGAAGTGCCAACCCATTTGTGTTTGCCCTATGGTATTATGAGTCTTGATTACAATCACATTTTTTTCTTCAACCCATACATGGGTCGTGTTAAGAAGGCTGCGATTCTTCATTTCCCCGGGGAAGCATATGGCTGGAAACGTTTTTTGCCGCGAAACTTAAGAATCTCAACATGGTTCCATGAGTTACAGCAAAAACCACGTTTACTGGAGGAGACGAAGCGTCTTTTGCGTTGTGCAAAGCTTGTGAAGGTGCGCGGAGCCGATGGGCTTACGCGTACACACCGTTATGGAAGAGTGTGTTCCATCGGAGACGCTCTGAGTGCCACATGGCTGATGAGTCCATTAAAAAAGTAATAGTTTTTTTTTTTTGCTTTTGCGCTGTGATGTTTTTAGTTTCATTTTGGGTGTTTTTTTTCTTGTGGAAATCGTTTACTTTAAGAGTAACGCAGCAGCTTCATTATGGGCCAAAATGTGTAGTCGATAATCATATTTGCATAGCTTTTTGAGTGATTTAGAATATCATTTAATTCTATTATTCTCCTTGTGTGGGAGGATATCAATGCCCACATTATTTACTTTAACGGTTTGTGTTATTGCAGTGTTGACTGTTTATCGTTGCTGGTGAAAGTGGTTCTTCAATAGGGATAATTATGAGTTTTTTTTTTCTTTTTATGGTGGTGATGTTCTTAGTTTTATATTTGTAGAGGTTGATGGGCTGGTGTGCTTTGGATTGCGCAGAAACGGTAAATGTATGCTGATGTGACTGTAGCAAGACTCCCAAACTGCGTGTTTTGTGAATCTTTGATTGATTTTTTAATAGATGGATGTGACGAATTATGTCTGAGAGATTTGAAGTTAGGCACACAAACACATCTAATCCCTGTCCCTGGGATCAAATGGTCAAAAGAGAGCAGTGTAGTTTAAGTTCCACACACCAATGGATAATGAAAAAAGCACGTGGCTTATACTGCAAATTACCAATTCTCTTTTCTTTACGAATCTTGGGGTGGTTTCTTGCTATTTTCTGTCTTTTTGTTTTCATCATCTTGTTGTTCCTAACAGAGGGCCCTTTCTCTCGTTCTGTGGAGGATGAGAGCGTCGTTTCACCAATGGAGCACGGAAGAATCACAGTAGGATCATATTGCTTTACACGGCATGGTGCTTTGCGCTCGGGAGCAGAGGTGCATACACCACCTTGTTTTCCCTTGGATGTGAACTACAGCAACTACAGCGGATTACCTCCAAACTATCATTTCTTTTCGCTCTTGGATGGTGTTATTACTGTGGAGCAACGTCGTGTTGGTATCTACGCGACCTTCGACACATCCAGGATTCCGCCTGCACCAATCGAAGTAAAGCGTCATCACTCACATTACGCTAAGCTTCTACATTCTCCATCGAATAGAAGGGCACAACTGCGGGTTGTGGTGCAGCTTTCCGGTCATCTGCGCACTTTTCAAAAGTGTGCACCGTCGTTGAAAGGAAATATTCTAACCATGAACGAAGCAGAGTTGTTTATCGCGACGTATCCCAACTTGGGCCATAGACGCCGAGGGTTGACTGGTATTCCGGAGGAAGACCCACCACTTAGCAGCGCAGAAATGCAGGATGTGATCTACCACTACCGACCTCACCTTGCCGGAATGTTTCTTCTGGATTCAATTTCTATGCGGGAATACATGAAGGTTCTGTTTTCCCGCAAGGTACTTGAAAGTACAATCTGGGCTTGGAACATCCTTCAGTTTTTTACAACTGAGTTGGCACACGATATGAGTATAGCGGAGAGTATGAGAGAAGAGATTTCGCCAGCTGAGCTCGGGGACAACCTATTTTTTCGCTTTACATGCGACCGCGTACTTTACACAAGAAGTGGTTACAGACGAGTTACCCACGCACCATTTGATATTGTCATTCGCTTGCGTCCCGATCTTTATATTATGGGCCCTCTATGGGTGGAGCCACTTCTCACGGTGGAGCAGCAGCAACAAGCTTTGAC
>NW_021639933.1:28084-28396 GCF_002087225.1 Trypanosoma theileri
GTCCCAACCACTGTTTTTCGTATGTTCCACAATTTGACACTTTTATCACCTGAGGAACAGGAGAAGAGAATGATGTTTAGGTATAACTCAGCTGAAGGAATGTTGATGAGGTACTTGGACCATGAGCGGTATAGGTCCTTGCGTTTAATGGGTTGGCACTTTGCTCTTCGAAACAAGGAGGTGTTTTACAATTCTTCTGTACCGGTTGGAAAAAATAAAAAGACAAGATTGTTAAGAAAGGTATTTGAGGTAACGAATGTGAGTGAGGTGCGGTGCCCGTCCTTGGGATAGAATGTGCGTTTTTTTTTTTTT
>NW_021639933.1:29518-29613 GCF_002087225.1 Trypanosoma theileri
CTGCGATAAGATAGACTCTCTTGGTGGTGACAATCAGACTGTAAAAAATTCACAGCAATTACTTCACTTTTGTAAACACTACAAAAGCGAAGAAG
>NW_021639933.1:29939-30601 GCF_002087225.1 Trypanosoma theileri
GGATAATTGGGCTACTTGATTGACAATGTTGTTCTTGGTGTGTGTTTGGAGTGGGTAGGTGAGCATTTATTTTTGTTATTGGGTGTTTCTCTTTGGTGGTGGACCTTGAGGACATGATGGATATGATTGCAAGGAATACGAGGGAAAAAAAAGAAAAGGAATACCCTTTTCTATTGGTAAGCTGTTCCTTGTTCTTTTTTTTTTCTTCTCTTGGGGTTTTAAAGACCTGGGAGAAGGTACTGCAGTGTGTGTATTATACCAATATATTCCTCTTGCTGTACAGGGTTGGATTGCTAACTCGAGAGGGTTGTAACTTGACGAGATGGAGCCTCCTACCAGGGGATATTTTCAGGGTTTTTTTTGTGGTTAGCTATGACTGTGGTTTTGTTACCTTCTAGCTGCCGCTCTACGATGGTGTAACTCCTTTGGTGTAGTTTTTATTTTTCACTTGGGTTGTGTATTTCTTGCACACAGGTTGTGATGCAAAATAAAGTTTATGCTGCTGTTTTTGCGAATAACTGGTGTTGTTGTTCTTTTTTGCTTTACTGCACACTGATGGTGGTGATGAGAGTAGTAGTATTGAGGCAACGCAGAGACGAAAGTGTGTGTTGTCTATTGCACTGTCGCATCTCTTGCAGTGGTTTTCTCTAGTGTCTGAAGGG
>NW_021639933.1:32272-33011 GCF_002087225.1 Trypanosoma theileri
TGTATAATGCGACATGGCACTATGTGGAGGGTGTTGATGGTGAGGGATTCGGTATGCAAGTGAAAGAAGGCCATCCACCGCAACCGTGGACAGAGAATGAGGTGATGAAGGGTTCTGTAGAGGACGATAATGATAATGAGAAACCCGAGGATGGACGTCTGGAGTTGATGGTGCTCACCTCCAAGAAAGGATGGTCATACACAGAGTTCAGTATGAGGAAGAGCTGTGATATTTATGTTAACAAGGAGGTGATGCGTGTATGGTATAAAATNTTGTGATATCATCCCCAAATGAGGACCACTATGAAGGATGGGAGGAGCAAAGGGGGGCTTATCGAATCGTTATGAATTGTCACACTGTGCGTGAAATCAAGGCCATATGTGCGTGGGAAAAGCGCAACCAATCCAAAGAACTTAAAAACTATTGGAAGGAAATAAAGGAACGTGTTAATAATNACTCCCAGTGGTTGCGTACTTCATTAGGGGTGGGGCCTATCTGTTTGAAAAGAAGAGTGATGGTGGAAAGGTGACTCGGTACAAAAAAGAACGGATGGCAGTAAGTGTTGTAGAGAATTTCTTTAAACGAGGTGAAGAAAATAAAGAAAAAATAGGATACATAATCTATGATGTGGATGAGAAAAGTGGAGGGCCGCCGACCCGACTGCCTCCTTCAGGATGGGGCATGGTTGTGATATCATCCCCAAATGAGGACCACTATGAAGGATGGGAGGAGCAAAGGG
>NW_021639933.1:34590-35431 GCF_002087225.1 Trypanosoma theileri
TCTTTTGGTGTTGGATGTTGTTTGGCTTCCTCACTCTCTTTTTTTGGCGCAATTAATAAATGGTGTGTGTGGCGGATGGCCGTTGTTCTTTTCCCTCGGTGGAATTTCAAAAGGGTGATGCCATGATGATTCCGACATGAATTGTTCAAGGAGTGAGGGGAATGGGTCCCATTCTCCTTCACAGTGTCGCTCTTTATTGTTGGGCGTGGTGTGCGGGACGGTGACCCGGCAGATCGGACCCCCAGCAAACAACGAAAAAAAGGATAAATGGAGAAAACCAAAACAATACGAAAAGCATGGGGNAAAGTGTCGCAAACAATTCTGCTGCTTGCCCCTCCCCAAGGGAGGATCTCTCTTGAAACAAGGTGAAAACTAATAAAAATATTTTCTGTTTCTCTTTTTGTTTTTTTTCTTGCACTTTTTAGGCCCGGCAAAGAAGAAGGCAAATTATATTAGGTATACTTTTACTTGGTATGCTTTTGTTGCGCCTTGAATCCTTTGGAATTCCAATGGAAATTATGAAGAAAAGATGGGGAATTGTTGCGGATTTGGCTCCCCTGCTNTGGCAGTTGAGGATCCTTTTCTGACTTTTAATTAAAATGCAATGGGGAGCGAAAAAACAACAGGAAAGTACTAGGTGCTTCTTTTTTTTTTTTTTTGTTTTTCTGCTCTGCCTAAATGGCAAATTTATTACTTTGAGGGAAGGGAAATTATCAAAATACAACAGATATTCTCACCCTGCATGATGGGAAAGTGTCGCAAACAATTCTGCTGCTTGCCCCTCCCCAAGGGAGGATCTCTCTTGAAACAAGGTGAAAACTAATAAAAATATTTTCTGTTT
>NW_021639934.1:0-269 GCF_002087225.1 Trypanosoma theileri
ATTAGAAACACACACAGGAAAGAATGCAACAATCAAGCAACAATCACTCACAAGAAGAACACCAACAAATTCAAAAAAAAGAAGAATAAAGAGACCTCACAAGGAAAAGCCCACACAAAAAAAATTATAAACAATTTACGAGCACAGACAACAAACCACCAACTGCACATAAACAGCATTCAGACCGTGATGTGCATTTGTACATTAGCAATTAACAATAAATATGTACCAGTTACTCTTTTTTCTTCAGAAAGCAAATCAGTACAAGG
>NW_021639934.1:1689-2330 GCF_002087225.1 Trypanosoma theileri
CACAAGACAAAGCAACGCGCACAAAGACTAAAGAGAACAATAAAGCGCCACAACACAAACACGTAGAACAAAAAAACATTAATGGTACGATCTACGGACCCAGCGACAATAAAAAGACACCAAGCCATGGATGTGATCGAGTTCACACGCAATTATAAATACAAATTTGTAACTGTAATTATTATGTTTCACTCTTCAAGAAAGAGATCATCATAACAACGCAGGAGAAAGCAAAGATAAAAAAAAGACCACAGACAACCACAAGCAAACAAAACAGATATTAACGATTAGCCCAATTTACNGCGGTTCACTATCACTTCCCCGCAGGGTAGTGACGGGACCAGGAGGACTATCTGGAACGAGATTTTCAGTGGCAACGTGACCACTCTCCCCAGGCTCATGTCGAGCTGCAGGAAGTTCAGCAGATAAACGAGGAGCACAAGCACCTTCAGCTTTTTTAGGGTCATCACAAGTACTGCTAGAATCAGCAGCATCAGGATGAAGCCCCTGCGCAGCTTTTGCCTCTTCAGCCGCACCACAGACACATGCCACGCTTAGAAGCAAAGCCACAAGATACAACAGACGGTGTAGCAGCATCAGAAACGGAGTTTTCTTTCTCGTTTAAAGCAACTCAACTGGGA
>NW_021639934.1:3904-4513 GCF_002087225.1 Trypanosoma theileri
AGTAGACCGCTTGCATGATAATATGTATCCTTTAATAGAAAAAGAAAAGAAATGACCCTACAATACCCAAATAAGAGAGAGCCAAACACACAAACACAATACCCCACGGCTCTAGTTTATATATTAAATTACTGCACACATCTGTGTGTACTAGCAAGAGATGTATACCGTCAGTGGGCAGAACAGCCCAGTTTTCTGCAAACACACAACGGGAAAAGCAAGTAATGGAATTAATAGGAAAACAAAACACATACACATAAAAGTAAAAGAAAAGATATTATAATTAAAAGATAAAGCTGGTAAACAGATTATTAGTTCATTCACCCATGGGGGATATACGCAATTATGATTATGTTAGTTTAACCATTATTATTATTTACCCTCAGATGAGTCCCACCGTTCAGTACACCACAACGGAGAACAACACAACCACAATCAACAGCGGTGCTGCAGTGCGCATCCACACAGGATTGACACCGCTGTCAGCATTAGCCTTGTTCTGTAGAGTTGGAACGATGGTGTTAATTTCTGCGTTGGGTACAAGAGATGGAATGGTACTGTTTGCAGTTGGCGCTTCTGTAGGAGTACGGCTGATCTCTGCGTTGGCTT
>NW_021639934.1:6141-6352 GCF_002087225.1 Trypanosoma theileri
ACAAGAATACAGGCCAGTGTAACCACAATCAGTAGTGGTACACGCACCCACACAGAACTGCTGATACTGCTGCTGTCTGCATCACCCTTCTTGTTATTTGAGAGTTCAGGAGGAAGTGTTGTTGTTGTTGTGGTGGTGGTGGTTGTAGTAGTGGTATCTGCACTAATCGCATTACTTGGGTTACTTGTTGACTCACTCTCTGAAGGTGTAC
>NW_021639934.1:6367-9533 GCF_002087225.1 Trypanosoma theileri
GCACAGCACAACGGCCAACACACACATCACACGGCCCATCATCATGAGAGAGAGACAAGGGTTTGTTTCACGTAAAAACACTGATCTAGAAAGAAAGACAATCAAAAAACAAAACAAGATAACAAATGAAGTATCAAACATGTTAGGACACAGAAATCGATTACCACTATGGAAACTCACATCGTAAAAATAAAACCTACCAGTTAAAGAATGCAATACACCGCAATAACCTCATTAAGAGTAGAAACCAAAAAAAGCCCACACTTACAAATATCTCAAAAAAGGCACAATGCCCAAGCAAACCACAAGCAAACAAAACAGATATTAAACATTAGCCCAACTTACAAAGTAAACACAGAAATATACACCAACTATGGATGTAAGTCTATATATGTGTGTGTATACGCAATTATAAATATAAATTCATCTGTTATTATTATTTCATTTTTTTACTCTCACTACAAAAAGCAGTTCATCATTATCATCACAGTGCAAGCCCAGGTGCACACAGAAGAAAGAGACTCCAAGAACACATACACACACAATGGAGTAGCAATAATAATAATTATAGGATAAACACAGAGAGAGCGAAAACACACAAAACACATTAACATTAAGAAACAAAAAAAAGAATATCCCAACATGTGGAAGATTAGTTAGACTGTAAGAATTCAACGAAAAGAAAACAAAGGATGACCTGAGTCACACCACACCACCATCACACAATCAGCACACAAGAATACAGGCCAGTGTAACCACAATCAGTAGTGGTACACGCACCCACACAGAACTGCTGATACTGCTGCTGCTGTCTGCATCACTCTTCTTGTTGTTTGTGAGTTCAAGAGGAAGTGTTGTTGTTGTTGTTGTTGTTGAGGTGGTGTTTGATTCTGTATCTCCTGCTCCTTCTTCATTTTGGTTACTTGCTGCTTCATCACCTGCAGGGGCAACGTTATTTACATTGTTTGCAGCATCTGAACCCACTGGATTATCCACAGTTGAACTGCCAGAAGGTGTATTACCTGTATTATGGGGTGTGGGAGCTGAAGGTTCTTCTGATTGCGAAACGTCACTTGGTTTCCCTGTAGATTGTGTAGTAACCCTTGCATCAGTTTGGGAATCAGTATTCTCAGCGTCTCTTTTGTCGCCAACGGAAGGGCTCCCTACTCCTTCACCAGCTTCATTTAATTGTTTACTATGTTCAGCACTGCCTGTTCGTGCTTTATTGTTCTGCTTTGGTTCGGCGAGATTATCGTCAGTACCGTTGCCAGCCCTGTTCTCATCTGTATGGCCAACCAATGTATCTTCTCCCTGCTGCCCTGCACTCTGACCTCCACTACCACCAACACTACTACTACCATGACCATCACCAGAACGGACAGCAGCAGTAGTAATAGTACGAGAATCACAGGTACGGCCATCAACCTCAGTAGATTCACTATCAGTAGCTGAAGGACAAGTAGAAGAAGCAGAATCTGTCAAAGATCCACCAGTACTCCCTCTATCACCTGAAGGTCCAGTAGGACCAGGGGGACCTTGAGGGCCTGCTTCACCATTTTTCCCCAAAGGTTGTGGAGTTCCTACCCCAGCAACAGGAGTCTCTCCAATCACCACCCCCACACATGCAATACTTAGCAGCAAAGCCATGGAAAACAAAGTTCGACACAACATCATTACTGCAGAGAAAAGAAATAGTTTTAATTGATTTGGACGTACCACCTTCAAAAAGAAAAACAAAGAAGAACAAAAAAAAAAAAAAACGCAGTCTAAAGTAAGAATAGAGAAAAACAAAACCAGCAGTAAAAATTCAGTACAAACAATAAACAAGAAGAATCAATAACACCACATACAACCAAATAAAATATAAAACAAACAGAACTTAATGGCACACAACACAAAAGCAAAGCGAAATGTGAGTATGTTTGAGTTAATATGCAATTAGTACTATTCTTTCTCTCGTACTGTCTTATTTTTCCAAGAGCCCACCAACATCATTGCCCCAGGAGAAAAAGCACACTCAACATCCCAGCAAAATCATCAAGCAACCAAAGAAAAAGATATTAATCATTAGCCCAATTTACCCAGTAAACACAAGAAATACACCAACTATGGGTGTAAGTCTATATATGTGTATATATACGCAATTATAAATATAAATTCATCTGTTATTATTATTTCTTTCCTTTTCACTGCAAAAAACATTTCATTATCATCATCATCACAGTGCAAGTCCAGGTGCACACACAAAGAGAGAGCCAAACACATACACAATACTCCATGGCTCTAGTTTATGTATTAAATTACTGCACACATACGCATGTGCACTGAAGATAAAAGTATGCCGTCAGCGATCAGAACAGCCCAGTTTTCTGCACGCACACAACGGGAAAAGCAAGTAATGGAATTATTAAAAAAAAGAGCACACACACAGATAAAAGTAAAAGAAAAGAAATTCGAATTAAAAGAGAAAGCTGGTAAACAGATTATTAATTTATTCACCCATGGGGAATATACGCAATTATGATTATGTTAGTTTAACCATTATTATTATGTGTCCTCAAGTGAGTCCCACGGTTCAGCACACAGTAGCGGAGAACAACACAGCCACAATCAGTAGTGGCACACGTACCCACACAGAACTGATACTGCTGCTGTCTTCCTTACGCTTCTTGTTTGGTTTGGTCTCGCTCTTTGCAGGCGTAGGAGGTTGCAGTATTGTTGGCATTGCGGGTGGCGTCACCTTAGTGGGTGTATTGCGAGTGCTCGCTGCTGATTCACTCTGTGCTGGTGCTACAGTATTCCTTTCCTGATTATCATTCTCTTCAGGTTGCGTATTCGTAGGAGCTGAGACTTCTTCACGACTCTCGGAATCTTCAACAGAAGCACGATCTGAGTCAGAAACATCTGCACGAGGAGGACGAGCAGGACCCCTATTGCGAGCATAAGATGGAGTTCCAACAGTAACATTAACGTGTGGAGGCACAGCAGGAAAATGATTAACAGCAGTATCGGTGTGAGTAACATTTGGATGAACACCGGGAAATCCAGGAACACCATTATGAGCTTTGCCAGAAACAGACGACGTAGAAGGTGGAGGAGGTACTGTGCCAGGAATACCAGCAGCACAAGGAACACCGCCATTAACTGGACCAACCCCGATACCAGG
>NW_021639934.1:14110-17879 GCF_002087225.1 Trypanosoma theileri
ACATGAGTCACACCATCACCACCATTACAATCAGCACACAAGAATACAGGCCAGTGTAACCACAATCAGTAGTGGCACACGCACCCACACAGAACTGCTGATACTACTGCTGCTGTCTGCATCACCCTTCTTGTTGTTTGTGAGTTCAGGAGGAAGTGTTGTTGTTGTGATGGTGGTGGTGTTTGATTCGCTCTCTGCACTCGAAGTTTCTTGGTTATTTGTTCGTTCACTTTCTGCAGGTGTACGTTCCTTCTCATTCGTTGTGGCATCAGAACCACCTTCAACCCCTTCAGATGTAGTGCCACTCCCAGCTGTGTTAGTTTCAGAACCATTGGTACTTTCTTTGTCTGAAGTGTTTGAAGAAGATTGTGTTGCTTCACTTTCCGATTTAGTTGACCGTTCACCTCTTTCACTGTTGCCGCTGCTTTCAGGTTGAGCTGCAGTTGTGGACGCACCAACACTCTCACCAGCAGCAGGTTTGACAACAGTAAGAGTAAGGGTGGAAGGATCAGTATCAGTAGGCGAATGACCAGGACCAGATTCACTTGTTTTACCGGAAGAATCAGCAATGACGGACCCACGTTCAGCAGAAACACCTTGTCCACCACGGTGATCTTTTCCTTTTTGTGTGAGATCCGATTGGTTTGCTGGACACGTTTTACCAGAATCGTCACCGCAGTTGCCTTTGGTTGTGCGTTCAGTGGTAGCACAATCTTCCTTCTTAGGAAGTTTATCACATTCACCATGAGAACCTTCAGTATCAACACCGCTACTACTACACCGAGTGCCTGTAGTACCTGAAGAACAAGCTTCACCAGCACCAACACTGGATTCTTGTCGTTGTTCTGCAGGAGAATGATGTGGAGGAACTTCTGCTAATTGTTTACAAGTACCTGGAGGTTCAGAGGAACATTCAGAAGTAGCAACTTCAAGTGGAGATTCAGGATCAGGTTGACAATCCTTCGTGTTACTGGTACATGTTTTGAGATCTCCAATGGAATGATCCCTATTCGAAGAAAGATCCGTAGTAAGGCGTTGATCAAGAGAATCATCAGATTGAGAGGGTGAGAGTGCTTCAGCTTCTTCTGGTGGCTCTGGGTGAGATGAACCATAAACACCAGTCGCCCCACACACACAGATAATGTTCAGAAGGAAAACAAGAAAATAAAACACACGTCGCAGCACCATCAGAGTAAGAGATACTTTAGCTGATTGATGTCACCTGACTAGAGAAACCAAAAGTCAAGCAGAAAGAAGAAAAAAATACAGTCCATTAAATAGATTTACAAACAAAAAGAAAAGAACACAACAACAAGAACACTTACACAAATATAAAAATACCAAGTTAAAGAATAAGAACATCGGTAAAGGAGCACCTTAGATAACAACCAAACAAAACGAAAAGAAATTAAGAACAGCACCAACGTTTCCGCAAGCAAAACACACAACATAAAACTCTGGGCACGATGCAGTAAATATGCATTTATCAAGAACAATTGGTATCTCGCCATACTCTCTCACACTCCAGAAAGCAGACCACCATAACAGTGCAGATCAAAGCCCATAACGACCCAGCAAAACCATCAAGCAAACAAAAAACAGATATTAACCAATATCCCAATTTACCCAATATACACAAAAATATATGTGTAAGTCTATATATGCGTATATACGCAATTATAAATATAAATTCATCTGTTATTATTATTTCTTTTTTTCACTGCAAAAAGCAGTTCATCGTCATCATTATTACAGTGCAAGCCCAGGCACACACAGAGAGATTCTCCAAGAACACACACACACAATGGAGTAGTGGCAAAAATAATAATTATAGAATAAACATAGAGAGCAAAAACACACACAAAACACATTAACATTAAGAAAACAAAAAAGAAAAGAAATTACCAACAGGTAGAAGATTAGTTAGACTGTAGGGATGCGTGCAAAAAGAAAAAGAGAAAACAAAGGATGACCTGAGTCACATCACCACACCACCACAATCAACACAATCAGCACACAAGAATACAGGCCAGTGTAACCACAATCAGTAGTGGCACACTCATCCACACAGAACTCATACTGCTGCTGCTGTCGGCATCACCCTTCACATTTGGTTCAGCATTAGCTGCAGTGCGGGATTTCACAGGACTCCTTCAAGTTGAAGTGTACTTCCCTCTTCATCCTCATCATCGTAATCACCATCAAGATCCTCAAGATCATCATCTTCCTCATCGCTCCCGTTCCCAACATCTTCAAGACGTCTCACACCCACAGCAACAGCATGACTAAACAACAGAAGGAACACCAACAGTAGAAGTTTTAAAAAAGGGCATCAGAAGCTTTAGGACTATCAGCCCATACTAACCCAGAAGCACAACACAGTGCAAGAGTTAGTAAACACAGCAGATAACACCTCACCATTACAGTCTTTGTCATTGTTGTTGTTTACTACAATAGACTGATACAAAAGAAGGCAGAGAAAGAGAAAAGAAGGAAAAAATAAGATATAAACACACAAACATACACCAATACAAGAAATACTCACAGTGGGATAGAGAGAGAAGTAGCAACTGCACAGTAGAGCAAGAAAAAAGAATATCCCGCTTGTATAATAATAATATGTACCCCTTAATAGAAAAATGAAAAGAGAACACCCCACAATACCCAAATAAGAGAGAGAGCTAAACACACACAATACCCCATGGCTCTAGTTTATATCTTAAATTACTGCACACACACACATCTGTGTGCACTAGCACGACATGTATACCATCAGTGAGCAGAACAGCCCAGTTTTCTGCACACACAAAACGGAAAAGCAAGTAATGGAATTATTAGAAAAATAACACACACAGACAAAAGAAAAAAACTCGAATTGAAAAAGAAAGCTGGTAAACATATTATTAATTAATTTACCCATGGGGGTATACGCAATTATGATTATGTTAGTTTAACCATTATTCTTATTTGTCCTCAAGGGAGTCCCACTGTTCAGTACACGGTAGCGGAGAACAACATAGCCACAATCAGTAACGGTGCTGCAGTGCGCATCCACACAGGATTGATACTGCTGTCAACATTGGGTCTGTTCTTCTGCACTGCGGATGCGATTGTGGTTAACTCTCCGTTGGGTACAGTAGATGGAGTGGTGGTTGGTGTATCAGTGACATTGCTCTCGGGGCTCTGTGGAGTAGTGGTATTTGTTTCTTGTGATTCTGGTACGGCAGTCGCACCAACACTTGCAGGAGAAGATTGCTGGGTAGCATTAGAGTTGCCTGCTGTACTGTTATCTGTTGTGTTACTCGACACTTCTTCGTGACCTTGTTTGGCTGCAGTAGACTCTTCTACTTGTCTTTCTGTTGTCGACATACTTTCTGCATTCCCACCAGGTTGTGCTCCACCAATCTCAGAAATACTGGGATGTGTCACTGCTGTTGCACTCTCTGACGCTTGATGTTTTGAACCGGGGCCTATCGACGTGGTGGGTAATATGTTCGGAAGTGAATGATCTTCTTCCCCACGTAATGCCTCTTGTTCTTCACGCACTTCTAAAGGAGGATTAGGAGGTAGATTCACATTACTTTCAACGACTTGCGCCTCTGTCGAATCAGGAAGAGTATGCTTTTTTTCACCATTCTTATGATTACGCCAATTCGCACATTTCATTCCATTAACAGTTTCTTCACTTTCACCACCACACTTATAATCATAGATTGCTGTTCCAAGAAAATCATTAAAATCATAAGCCATCACCGCCTTTGGCTGTCCA
>NW_021639934.1:19414-19962 GCF_002087225.1 Trypanosoma theileri
ACGACCAACATCATCACTATTCGGCTTCACAATAGGTGGCTCTTCAACAGCAGCAGCAGCCGTCATGGTATACCCGCAGGCACAGCACAGCACAACGGCCAACACACACATCACACGGCGCATCATCATCATCATGAGAGGGACAAGGGTTTGTTTTACGTAAAAACACTGATCTAGAAAGAAAAAGAAAATCCAAAAGAAAAAAGAAAAAAAATGAAGCATTAAACATGTTAGAAAACACACACAAAAATCGATTACCACTATAGAAACTCACATCGTGAAAGAAAAACCTACCAGTTAAAGAAGGCAATACAGCGCACAATAACCTCAGTAAGAGTAAAAAAAAAAACGCCCACACTCACAAATATCTCAAACACTTCTGAACCACCTAGCACAATCATCAAGCAATGAAACACATATTAACCATTAGCCCAATTTACACAGTAAACATAGAAATATACACAAACTATGGGTGTAAGTCTATATATGTGTATATACGCAATTATAAATATAAATTCATCTGTTATTATTATTTCTTCCTTTCACTG
>NW_021639934.1:22064-30325 GCF_002087225.1 Trypanosoma theileri
AGACGCATTTCGTGCATCTCGTGCCGCACAGCTGCTTTTAGGCGTGTGAGTCGCTCAATCTCACGTAACATTGCATCTCGACACCGCTGCTCTTGTATACTCAGTAGCAACGGTTCTGGCCGTTGTTGTTATTTTTGTTGTGCAAATGCACTTCTTCCACACGGTGATCATTGGTGTTTTTGGTGCTGCTTGTGTATTTGTTATTGTTTATGGTGTTGGGGATAACATTCCCGATGCTGCGTTGATCGTTATGGACGATGTTCCTTAAGCTTTACGGTGTACCTCTCACTCTGCTGCTGTGATGAGATCCTACTGGCATGGACAAGTACACTCTGCAGCCCCATACAGGCTTATAATGATGAGCACTTCTGCTGCTGCTGCCCATACGTAGTGGAGGATGAAGAGGTGTATGGGATGGTGCTAGAAGCAGCCAAAATGAAGAGAAATGTATATGAGTGCATAGAGAGAGAGAGAGAGAGAGAGAGAGAGAGAGAATAGTGAAACCTCTTCCACTAATAATGGGGTGGGTGTTGGCAGGACTCATCCAAGTGAGGGAGAACCCAATGGCGGGATCCATTGGAGTCATCTCTTATTTTTTCCACACTTGAAGGGGACCAATTAATATGGATTCAGAAACTACTTTCATCAGCCACACCAGTACAATGGCTTAGGCGGCAGTCTTCTGTCAGCACAAAGAGAGATATCTCAACAATACAACACCGAGGCTAAGAAAGAAATGGATGTTACTAAACCAGCAGAGGGTAATTCAAGATAGGAACACTGCAAATACACCCAATAAAGAGAAATCAACACCAAAAACAAANACGCACCCACACAGAACTGCTGATACTGCTGCTGCTGTCTGCATCACCCTTCACATTTGGCATTATGGTGTTATTGCTGATTCCAAGGATAGGAGGAATTGTATTGGTGGTGGTGGTGGTCGTAGTAGTTGAAGTTGTTGATTCCTCATCACTTGGGTTATTGGATGGTTCACTCCCTGCAGGTGTACTGCTACCCCCATCGTTTCCAGTAGCAGAACCATTGGCAGTCTCTGTGTCTGAAGATTCGGGAGAAGGAGAAGTGGGTTGTGCTGTTGCTGTACTCTCCGCGTTGACTGCACCTTCACCTGCTGTAGTGTTGACGTTGGCTCCAGTTTGACCTCCAGATGGAGACGAACCATTACTCCCTTCCACACCACCAGCAGCAACAACAGGAGGAGGTGAAGGAGGGGCAATAGGAGGATGAGCAGAGCCATCACTATCAGCAAAAGCATTAGAACGACGCTGATCAGCACAATAAGTTTTAGTATCACGAAGAGTATCAGCAGTACGTTCAACGGCAGCATCAGTTTCATCAGGAGGACGACAATCATCATTACCAGAGTTAGAAGATGAAGAAGAACTCCCGGACGATCCAGCCTCAGCAGCCGCCACGCAAACATAGGCAACACTCATAATTAGAGCCAGAAAATACAATACACGTCGCACCTGCATCTTGACAAAGAAATATTCTTTTAGTTCTTTGTGGATCGTTAACCTGGACGAAGGAAAAAAAGAATCGTATAGAAGAAAAAACAACGAAATAGAGAGACACAGAAAGAACGAGAGAAAAAAGAATAGAAAAATAAACAGAAGTCATAAGAAAAACACAAACAAATCAACATAAACAATAAAGAAAACTTTTATAGTGGTAACTTTGACAATTAAAAGCAAAATAAAAAAAGGAAATAAAGAGCAAGACCAACTTACCCAGTAAACACTCAAACCACGACGAACACCAGTCATGCTTGAAATAATATGCAATTATGAATATAAATGCTTCATTTATTAGTTTTATTAAATTCCCAGAGCAAATCATCATCAGAGAAGCAGGGCACAAAACACACAACCACCCCAGCAAACAATAAACAAAGAAACAGATAGTAACTATTAGCCCAAGTTATCCAAGTAAAAACAGAAATACAACAACTATGGGTGTAAGTCTATATGTGTATATATACGCAATTATAAATATAAATTCATCTGTTATTATTATTTCTTTTCTTTTCACTGCAAAAGGCATTTCACTATCATTATCATCACAGTGCAAGCCCAGATGCACATACAGAGAGTCTCCAAGAACACACCCACACATACAATGGAGTAGCAATAATAATAATTATTATAGGATAAACACATAGAGAGCAAAAACACACACAAAACACATTAACATTAAGAAACAAAAAAAAGAAGGTAATCCCAACAGGTGAAAGATCAGTTAGACTGTAGTGTGGATGTAAAAAAGAAAAAGAAAACAAAGGATGACCTGAGTCACATCACCACCATCACTACAATCAGCACACAAGAATACAGGCCAGTGTAACCACAATCAGTAGTGGAACACGCACCCACACAGAACTGCTGATACTGCTGCTGCTGTCTGCATCACCCTTCTTGTTATTTGCGAGTTCAGGAGGAAGTGTTTTGGAGTTTGTTGTGGTTGATTCTGTATTTTCTGCATCACCTTCTTGGGTGCCTGTTGATCCAGTTCCTGCAGATGAAGTATTATTCTGAGTCGCCATAGCATCAGAAACATCGGAACTCCCTGTGTCTGAAGTGGGAGAAGAGTCAACAGAGGGTTCTGGTGCTCCACGTCCACCTTCAGCTGTAGGCACATCAACACTCTCCTCAGCAGTAGGAGATGTGGGAGTAACTGGTCCAGCAGGTGCTTGTGCAGGAGGAGTAGATTGTTCACTATCTTCTTGTCTTGGAGGTTGTACGGAGTCTTGACGACCAGTTTGATTTTCTGCGGGTTTATTAAGCTCTTCTCTTCTTTCTGGATCCAGTTGAGGTATCTCTTCTTCTTGCATCGCTTCTTTCTCTTTANGTGGTGGTGGTGGTGGTGGTGGTTGATTCTTCATTATTATTGGTTATAGTGTCAGTCTCGTTTGTTGAATCATCCTCTGCAGGTTTCGTAACACCATTAGAATTCTCAGCTTCAACAATATGTCCTTGAGAAGTTTGGTTGTTGTGAGAAGATTGAGGTTGTTCTGTTGTACCGCCGTGGGTGTTCTGAGAAACTGTTGAATCTGTATTAGCTGCACCTGAAGATTGTGAGGAAGAATGAACACCATTTCCTCCTGCATCTTGCTTCTCAATACTTTGAACAGTACCTTTAACGTTCACGTCAACAAGTGGTGAAGATGTTACAGTACTTCTTGTACTCCCAATATTCGTTTGAGGTTCTTGCCGTTCCGCTCCCTGGCCTTGTGGATTGTTGGCATTCCGCTTAGCCTGTACCTCAGAATCAACACCATCACCTCTTTCTCTTGTAAGGCTTCCGTCTTCAGCAGCAAGTCCACCAACACCAACACGACCTTCTGTATTTGTATCCTTTCCTCCACGAGGTCCTTGTGAGGTCTTTGCATTTCCCTTACCACTACTATCACCATCTCTACTACCAGGCTCCGCAAGAGATTCAAGTACAGAATCCTGATCAGGCTCACTAGATATCGGTTCTTTTGGTTGTGCGGACGCCGGTTTCTTTGTTGCGCAAGGATGTTTATCAGGAGAGCAAGACGTAGTATCATCTACGTTCTCTTTCATCGTAGTCTCCAGAGTCGGTTCAGCAGCTTGAGCCAACACACACACAAAGGAGGTGCTCATTATCACAACGATAGTGAGGAAAACGTGGCGTAACTGCATCATAGGAGAACTCTTTTTCTTTTCCTTTGTGAAATCTTAATTAACTGTACAGTGGAAACCCCAAAAAGAAACACGAAAGACAAAGAGTAACCACAACAATAGGACAAAACACAAACTAACAAGCAAAAAAGAAAATAAATGCAGTATCAAACATGTTAGGACACACAAATCGATTACCACTATCAAGACTCACATCGTAAAAACAAACCCTACCAGTTACAGAATGCAATACATCGCAATAACCTTAGTAAGAGTAAAAACAAAAAAAGCCCACACTCACAAATATCTCAAAAAAGGTTGAACCACCCAGCACAATCATCAAGCAAACAAAACATATATTAATTATTAGCCCAATTTATCCAGTAAACACAGGAAATACACCAACTATGGGTGTAAGTCTATATATGTGTATATATACGCAATTATAAATATAAATTCATCTGTTATTATTATTTCTTTTCTTTTCACTGCAAAAAACAGTTCATCATCATCACCATCATCACAGTGCAAGCCCAGATGCACACAGAGAGTCTCCAAGAACACACACAATGGAGTAGCAGTAATAATTATAGGATAAACATAGATAGTAAAAGCAAACACAATAACATTAAGAAACACAAAAAAGAGAAATCCCAACATGTGGAAGATTAGTTAGACTGAAGTGTGGATGCATCCAAAAAAGAAGAAAAGAAAACAAAGGATGACCTGAGTCACACCACCACACCACCATTACAATCAGCACACAAGAATACAGGCCAGTGTAACCACAATCAGTAGTGGAACACGCACCCACACAGAACTGCTGATACTGCTACTGCTGTCTGCATCACCCTTCTTGTTGTTTGTGAGTTCAGGAGGAAGTGTTGTTGTTGTTGTTGTTGTGGTGGTGGTGGTGATGCTGGGTGTTGTATCTGTATTTTCCACATTAGATGAGTTACTTTGAGGTTCACCCTCTGGAGAAGTAGTGCCATTTCCAGCGTTTGCAGTATCAGAATTATTGGCACTCACTGTCTCTGAACTGCTGGAAGAAGACGAAGAAGGTTGTGTTTCCTCAGCATTCGCATTATCTGCTGCACCTTCACCTGGTGCACTGCTGCCGCTGACTCCAGCTTGACTGTCGCCTTCAGTCGGAGCAGCACTCTCCTCAGCAGAAGAAGAAGAAGAAGCAGCAGGTGGAGCAGGTGCATCAGGACGATCAGAAGAAGAACCACCATTAGAACCACCACCAGTTCGATTCACAATAGCACCAGAATCAGCTTGTCCACTAGATGGACCTAGACCCTCTTGTGGACCTTTAGCGGTTGATGTTGGTAAAGTGGGAGCTGGTTCCTTTGGAGATGTGGGAGCTGGTTCCTTTGGAACTTTTGGTTGTGAACAAAGAGTTACAGAAGCTTCCAGGCAATTGGCTTCACTTTCACCATCCTTTTTAGTGCAGTGCTCCATGCCAGGTGGGTCCGCAGAGTCAGCATGAGAATCTTCAGATACTTCACGGTTATTTTCACACTTGGAACCACCCTTGCCTGTATTACGACAAACATCACCATCAGAATCAAGTGGGGGACTAGAAGGTGGACCTTCTTCCCCTTCAGAATCACCTTCGCTGTGGCCACTTCTGACACGATTAGCACCAAGTTGTTCTCTTTCTTCCAATCCTCCCCTTGTCCCTGCACCACCAAGACCTTCACCAAGACTGTTGTCAATAGTAGTGGACTGTCCATGAACAAGATCTCCATGAGGCTGCTCTAAAGTCTCCACACCAGCCACAGCACCCACACAAGCAGCACTAAGCACAAAGAGAAGAAAAAACAGCACACGATTCATCGTCACAATAGCAAGATCTGTTTTTCTTCTTTTAGGTCACCTAACTGAAGAAAAAAAAGAAAATAAAAACAAGCACCCAATAGTAAAGAAACAGAGAGGCAAAAACTATGAAGAGCATAACATAAGTAGCAATCACACATAACAAGGCCACCAGCTTAAACAAAAACAAATCAATAAAAGGTCACCAGAAGCACAGTGAAGAAACAAACGCAAGAAAAATGAAATTAAGATCCTGAATAACAGTCCCACCAAACATAGAAAAAACACAGATCATTCTGTATGTTTGAGGTAATACGCAATTGTGAATAAAAAGGTGTATCAGTTATTCTTATTTTTTTCTGCAGAAAACAGACTACCACAACCGTGCAGGACAAAGCACGCAATGACCCAGACACACCAAAAGCACAAAAAGATATTAATCATTAGCCTATTTACACAGTAAACACTGAAATACACCAACTATGGGTGTAAGTCTATATATGTGTGTATATACGTAATTATAAATATAAATTCATCTGTTATTATTATTTCTTTTCTTTTTCCTCACTGCAAAAAAACAATTCATCATCATTATCACAGTGCAAGCCCACAGGCACACACAGAGAGTCTCCAAGAAAACACACACACAATGGAGTAGCAATAATTATAATTATAGGATAAACACAGAGAGTAAAAAAACACACAAAACACACATTATCATTAAGAAACACAAAAAGAAATCCCAACAGGTGGAAGATTAGTTAGACTGTAAGGATGCATGCAAGAAAAAGAACACAAAGGATGACCTGAGTCACACCACACCACTACCACCACTACAATCAGCACACAAGAATACAGGCCAGTGTCACCACAATCAGTAGGGGCACACGCACCCACACAGAACTGCTGATACTGCTGCTGCTGTCTGCATCACCCTTCTTGTTGTTTGTGAGTTCAGGAGGAAGTGTTGTTGTGGTGGTGGTGGTGGTGTTTTCTGTATTTTCTGCAACATCTTTTTGGTTCCTTGTCGATTCATTCCCTCCAGATCTCATGCCGCTCGAAGTAGTTTCAGTATCAGAAGCTCCGGCACTCCCCGTTTTTGTGTTGTTGGGAGAAGAAGTTTGTGGTGCTCCACTTCCTTGGCTATCAGCACTTCCACCTCCTGCATTGTTGACACTATCTTCAGTTTGGTCTTCACGAACAGCATCAGCCGCATTGACATCTGCACTAGGTTCAACAGAATCGGCAAGTGCTGTATTAACAGCAGTACCAGAAGAACCGGAAGAGCCGGTCTCACCATCTTGACCATGAAGAGCAGCGTCACCCGTTTCAGCAGTTCCGTCAGGTGTACCAGAAATACCATTATCTCCATTTTGACTTTGAACTCGAGGTGCTGCGGCAGGAGGTGCTTCGGGTTTTTTAGGAGGAGCAACAGGTACTTTTTTCTCAGGAACAACTTCTTTTGGAACCTCAGGTACTTTAGGAGGAGGAGTACAATTACCAGTAGTACCCTCAGCAATACCAGTAGTACCAGAAGTAACACCAGCAGGGCACTGAGAATTAAGGGCGACAGGAGTACCTTGAAGAAGAATCTTTGTCTCACTCTCCGTATCAGGGACTTGGTCGGAAAGATCGGCGGCAGGCACTTCTTCAGCGAGGACGTGCACACACGCACATGAGAGCAGGAGAGCGAGGATACACAGCACGTAGCGCATCATTACCATTGCAATACTTCTTGTAGTAGTCTTACTTCAATCGCTTACAGAAAAAGAAAAACAGAAACAAAGAGAATAAATAAAAAAAACACAAGATAAGAACACATACCAAATCAAACAACACTCAACAATTACAGCAGAGACACACACATTGCAGAAAACTGCAACCATAACTCATATAGGGCCCAAATAAAGGGAACAACACAGTACGCAATAACAAACAGATAATACCAATTACCCCAAAATGAAAAAAAAAGAAATTAAAGAGTACGACCATCAAAAGAGTAAAACACAGAAATACAGAACAGTGTCTCATCCTGTAGGACCAAGCATACTTACAAATACATTTATGTGTATTCTTTATCATTTTTTCTCCCCACAAAACACTCCAACACACAATAAAGCAGGAAAAAGCACACAGCGCCCAAGAAAAGAAAACGTGAACAAAAACACATATTAAGAAGAGGACCAGCCGCACAGAAATAACTCACAGACCACTGAGTATGCTGGTCTGTTAAAGCAATTAGGAATACCAATTGTATTAACTTCTAGTTGTCCCTTTGCTATTATAAAACAGATTACCAAAACCGTGCAGGGCAAAAGCACAGACTGACCCACGCACAACAAAGCAAACAAAGAAACAGATATTAACCATTGATATCAACTTAACCAGTAAACATAGAAATATATACCACCTATGGGTGTAAGTCTATATGTGTATATGTAAGCACTTATAAATATAAATTCACCTGTTATTATTATTTCTTTTCTTTTCACTACAAAAAGCAGTTCATCATCATCATCACAGTGCAAGCCCAGGTGCACACACAGAGAGAGTCTCCAATAACACACACACACACAATGGAGCAGCAATAATAATAATTATAGGATAAACACAGAGAGCAAAAAACACACAAAACACACATTAACATTAAGAAACAAAAAAAAGAAAAGAATCCCAACAGGTGGAAGATTAGTTAGACTGTAGTAATGCATACAAAAAAAAAAGAAAAGAAAACAAAGGATGACCTGAGTCACACCACCACCATTACAATCAGCA
>NW_021639934.1:31540-31940 GCF_002087225.1 Trypanosoma theileri
ATAGGCGCAGCACAAACACAAAGAAAGCGTAACAATAAAAAAAATGTTACCAGCATGACCGAGTAAAGATAAGAAAAACACATAATCCATCGTATGCTTAACATATTATTTTGAATACAAATATGTAACAGTTAATATTTTTTATTTTCTGCACAACCTGAAATAAGAAAATGATACTAGACAAAACACACAGCATCCAAACGTCCAAAAAGCAAACAAAAAAGAAAAATCAACCATTAGCCCAACTTACCAAGTAAACACAGAAATATACACCACCTATGGGTGTAAGTCTATATATGTGTATAAGCAATTATAAATATAAATTCATATGTTATTATTATTTCTTTTCCCACATTTCAAAAAACAGTTCATCATCATCATCGTAACATTGCAGAGATAG
>NW_021639934.1:32920-33589 GCF_002087225.1 Trypanosoma theileri
CATTAGAGAGGGCTTCACCATTGGCTTTTATGCGATCACAAAACAATTTCCTTGACCTATCTAGCTCATCTGCAATGTTGTCATAACCTTCTGCCCTAAACTGATAATACACCAACCAAGCTTTGTCATTCACTTTATCCCATTTTATCCAATATGGAGAGCTATTACTGTGAACAAACTCCCTTGTGTGAGCCAACTCTGCGCGATGCTGGGCTATTTGCGTTTCCTTGGAGTCAGTTCCGTGCTTGTACTTCATCCAAACTACGTAGCACGAATTTCTTTCACATTCGGTAGGATATCTTTGTTCAACCTTTTCAATAAAAACTATCTTTGCCTTCCAATATAGTGACTCAGTGAGATAATGCTCCTTAGTTTTATCTTGGTTTCTGCTTACGAAAACACATTTCTCACACATTTCCTTCTTAGCAGCTGCCTCAGCCTGTGCGGCGGCTTGGTAAATCTTGGCTGCAGCACCATATGTCTTTAGCAATTCTAAACCTTTAGAAGAGTGCGGATCTTGATTAGCTTCTTCCTGCAACTCAGCAACACTTATACCAATGTGACCACACAATAATTCCGATATCGGCGCATAACTCTTGATGCACAAGTTAATTTTTTCCTCCAACTTCTCCGCGTATTGTTCACCTTTGGGTATGAACTCATTCCACT
>NW_021639934.1:34424-34795 GCF_002087225.1 Trypanosoma theileri
AAGAGAGAGAAGCAGCAGAGTAAACCAACCAAAAAAAAATATCCCGCTTGTATGATAATAATATGTCCCTTAATAGAAGAAAAAGAAAACAACACACAATAACCAAATAAGAGAGAGAGCCAAACACACACACAATACTCCATGGCTCTAGTTCATGTATATTAAATTACTGCACACACACATCTGTGTATACTAGCAAGAGATGTATACCGTTAGTGAGCAGAACAGCCCAGTTTTCTGCACACACAACGGGAAAAGCAACTAATGGAATTAATAAGAAAAAGAACACACACACACAAAAGTAAAACAAAAGATATTCGAATTAAAACGAGAAAGCTGGTAAACAGATTATTAGTTTATTCACCCATGGG
>NW_021639935.1:0-271 GCF_002087225.1 Trypanosoma theileri
AGTTTTTTTTTCTTCTTTTTCTTTAACCTGGTATTGGTAAGTTATAGAACCATTCCAGATATTCACACAAAAAGAAAAACATAATAAAAAAAAAATGTAGAGGTCAAGATCTTCTAAAAATCTTATTTGAAAGTAGGATAGTCTTTGTGAGTCTAATATTCTTGAAAAGGGGGGTGGGGGTGGGGGGAAGTTGAGTGAGTGGGGTAAAAAAGGAAATTAACAAGTTCCCCATCTAAAAAGAAGAAAAAAAAGTTGGTGTAGGAAAATCTAA
>NW_021639935.1:1220-12930 GCF_002087225.1 Trypanosoma theileri
ACAAGGAAATAAAAACAAAAAGACATGTAACACAGCCCAATCACAGTAAAAAGATGGAGGAGACATACAAAAATAAAGTAAAAAATACAGACTAAAAATATGAGAAAAATATACTTTAATAGAAAACAAGGTTATGAAAACCACACAGAATTAAGATTAAAAAAAAGAAAAGAAATCTACAAAAACAACTACTCCAATAAAATTATCTTAGCTACCTGTGAACAAATCACATCAATAAAAAAAGCAAAAGAAATCATGACCAAGATAAATTACCTGAATTATTTGATGAAGGCAGTTCCGCTATTTTTTTTTTTTTTTTTTACATAGGCTACATAACAGAAAAATAGCGCCCCACCAAAAACAATACCGCTAACAACACGAAAAAAAAACGCTAATATCAAAGAAATAACGGTGTTTTTCATCAAAACTTACGGCAATAATAAAATTTCTCATGAAGGTAAAAACAGAAAAAAAAATAAATAAATAAGAGTGTGAGAAGATCAAAAAATACCAAAGGAACAATAGCAGGTCAGCACGTCTCGCAATTAATTTTTTTTTTTTAATCAAGGCCAACTGGACGCACCACAAACACGTGAGTCACCCCATTCAAAAAAAAAAAAAAAAACAATGATTCCCCCCCGGAAACGACGAACGCCGCCGCAGAGAGTAACCACAGCAAAAAACGCACGAAATACCCACCAAAAAACCCACACGAACGGTCGACCCCCGTTTGCTTTCCCCGTCGCCGTTCCCTGGCCCCACGCCGGGAAAAATCACGCCACCCGATCCTGCCGCGGTCCCTTCCCAAAAGGGCGGTTGATCCGGGATTTGCGTTGTTCTCCTTTGGGTTTCCTTGGCGGCGGAAGGCCGAGCCCAACGCAAACGGCGCGAGGAACCCCATACGGGCGCCGCGGGCCTTTCTCGAAACATTTTTTTTTTTCCATTGGTTCCCGATTCGGTTCCCTTTTCGGGTTTGCGGCTGTGGAAATGGTGAGGTTCACGGAACCCACCCGTCCTCTTGGGATTGCTTTGGGAAAGCTCTTTTGTTGGGTCCCTTTTTGCGGCTCACCCGATCCCGAAGAAACCCCTAACGGCCGCCACCACCGCCTTGCGCTAAGAAACGTGCCCAGGACGCCGCCTAAAACCCAAGGTTCCCGGCAGGTGTGCCCCGGGGGAATGGAAAGGTAGAGAAGATATTATTTTCACCATGAAACCGTACAAAAAAAAAAAAAAAAAAAATGTTATGGAAGATCGTTGGCTTCTCGGCGTCGCCCCACCACCAGTTCCCCAAGACCACTGGAGAAGAGGAAAGGCGGGCTTGATAATACTTTACACACAGCGACGACGCCGATTTACTTCCCACAGCCTTCCGAATTTTTTTTGTTTTTTTTGAAGGCAGTTCGCGCTGGGCAGAGCGTTATGGAGACAAAAACGAATTCTCAATATTTCAAGGCGGAGAGGTAGAAAACAAAACTCGCACGATTTGCAAGAATCTATGGCGACGATTCCTTGCATGAAGTTGCACATGTTGCTTGAAAAAGATACAATAAAACCTTTAATTATGCTATATTGGAAATTCTCTGCAGCACAAGGATGGAAATCCTGGTTTCATTACTACTGCAAGCATGTTTTGGTATAAAATGGAAGGTGAAAAAAAATTTTCGGTTGTACAAGCCTTCGAAAAAATATAATACTAGGGAATATAAGGTCCAATGTAGCAGTTACATGGGTTTTGCTTTACAACGGGACGAAGTTCGGATGCAGGAAATGGTTCTCGCAATGGCCGGCAACAGGGTTTCATCTTCCTGCCAGCCGGCGGAAATACGCTCAAATTGTTCCTATTTCTCATAAAAAAAGTACACGATATGATTTGGTAAATTGTTATTTGGTTAAGCCCGCAAAAAAGCAACGGGAAAGGAGTACCCCAAGCCCTTCCTCATTTGAGAACTTTGGGAAACCCCAGCGGCAAGCTAAAGTTCTTGAGGGTCGGAAGGGTTCCCGAAAGAACGCATTCACACTTTTGATGCCAGAACCAGACCCCCAACCAAACGCCAACGCAGCGCTTTTAGGCAGATGATGCGTCAGATTTCCCATAACCCAGGCGGTCCAAATAAAACCAACCCTTTAAACGCGCATGGGCCAATTTACAGTTTTACATTGACGCACGCTTCGAAGCGGCAAAGGGTTCAGAACGTATACAAACCCTTTTTTGAGGGCCCAGTTGCGGCACAACTTCCCAGCAACCAAACGGCAAAGTTTATTCCCGGGATCTGGGTTCATCAGGATACTCATGAGACCATTGGGGGGTGTGTGAGAAAAGAGAAAGCACCCTCCAGGAAACAGGCAAATAAATTAAATCGGCCCGCTTTGGGGTTAACCACCCCTCCGGAAAGGATCGTCGAAATTGCCGTGACACCTTTGCCGTTGCACTTCTTTCTTCGGGCCCGGTTTGCTTGCCGAAAAAAAAAAATTTATTTTTTTTACAGCGCCTTTGGAAGATAAAACAAAATAAACCTACAGCCGGAACCGTCCCCGTTCCCCAATGGCTTTTTGCGGCTAAGAAAAGTTTGCACCCTAGAGGGCTTGAGAATGGTTTTGACCACGGGAGAGCGTACCCAACCAATAGTTTTTTATTTATCCTCAATAAAGGCTCAAAAGCCACTTGGGATGTCCGCGCTGGGGTTCCCGAGTTGGTCAAAGGGGTAAGACTTAAGTTCTTATGCGCAAGCTACGTGGGTTCGAACCCCACCCCCGGCAATGTTTTTCCTCATTTTTTTTTTGAATATGAAACGAGATGGCCAAGTGGAACACTAGAATTTATTCAAGGAAACTAAATGCACTCAATAAATGTTTGAAGTGGGTGGTCTCCATAAAAACCAAATTCTTTTTATTTTTCTTTTCAATACATGCGTTCTTACAAATGGCATTCCCCTTGTTGACGTTTGTCCATCGAAAGTTGGAGTCAATGCCCATTATCCCTTATTGTTTTGAGGGAAGTCATGGGCCAGCAAATTCTACTCTTGAGAGTTTTTTGGGTTCATAAGCTACAAACGTAATACAGCACCGGGGCCAGCAGAGTCGTACTGGGACAAAACTTTATCAAAGAATGTCCTGTGGTGCGTATCAGCGTGCTATCAGCAGCAGTTTCTTTTACATATTTCACTTTAATGTGAATGCTGCTAAAAAGGAGAGGCAGGGACCCTAGAGATAGTAACAATTATGCCCTCCAGTGGCGGAAATTAGATTTGGCCGCTGAGGGGACTCAGAGATGCGAGAAAAAAATACATGTTCATGCCACCTACGAGATCCATTGTAATTTCATTACCAATGCGTACTCTACATGCCCAACGGTAGTAAAAACATAATATAAAAACAAATTGTATTTATGTATATTTATGTATTATTCTTGATGGCCCGTTGCATTGGAGTAACATCCATAAAGTGACGAAAAAAAAAAATTCGTTTGGGAAAACAACTGGGAAATCACACTGGGTCAAATAGAATTTCTTCACAATATGTTCTACACTTTCTGTACTATTGGGTGACAACTGTAAACATCACAGAGATGATTGACCCACCAACACAGGGTAAAGAGAAAACTTTGCATTTGCTTCTTCTCGAGGGTAAGGATCAGAAATTCACTTAATCGTTCAAGGCCATAGGATGCTTTGGCACGCTGTGCGATTTCGAATTGCCCCACGAGAAGAATAGTAGCGTTTACTTGTGCAGAATGCCAACAAGAACGCTCCATTGAGTGATTTTGTTGAATGAACATTGGTTCCTGCTGTTTGGGATCGTTTGGGCTGATGCAAGAAAAAACTGGAACGTCTGCGACTCCATTTTACATTTGGCCAAAAAGAAAAAAAAAAAAAGCTCATGATTGGGAAGAGGTTTCCATGGCCTTCGCAAGCCGTCATCCAGTCGAGTTTTCCCCAGTGGCCGGGGTTTTTTTTTCCGTTTTGAAAGAATTCTTCTTTAAAGCGTCCCTCTGGGAAGTGGTGCGGGCCAATTGTCTCGATAGAAGAGGGTTAAGTGAATTTCTAAATATTGCACGTTTCACTATGGGTTTAAAAACTGGGCTAGGAGTCTACCAAAACCGTTTCCCGATTTCTGACGTAGGATAATTGAGTGGTTGCACCCTGGTTTGCAACCCCATGTTGGTTAAGAATTGGTCCTTTTGACTACTGAAAATTGAGTCGGCGGCCACTCTATCACGCTGGAAACGATCGGGTCGCCCCATCGCTCAGATTTATGGAACAAATTGGGACCGCAATTTGCAACCATTACTTTCTCAATAGGAATTGCAAATTCGCTGTGGAGTTGTTCAAATTTTTTTTTGGCGGAACGAGTTGCCTTGAAGGCATAAATTCTACCCTTTGTGTTTTTCCAAAAGGGGCGCAAGACGTTGAGAGATGACGTATTGTGGGACTGGACGTTTGGTTAGTATGCAAAAAGGCGACACCTTCTGTAGTTTCTTTTCGTAAGAATCAATAATGAATTTATGTTTTTGGAAACCTTTTTCAAAGGAAGAAATTTTAAGCACAAGAGGCGGTGGGGGAAAAATGAAAAATATAAGATACTTCTTTTTTTCCCGTTTTCCCCTTTATAGGGGAAATTGGAGTAGACCAATCCTGTTGCATTTATTTTACCCGAAAGAAAATTATCCGTGCTATAAAATAACCTGACTCAACTTGTAATACTTGAAAATCTTTTTATGCAGAACCTACCGCTCGTATTTTTGATGTAACGGCGCAAAGACTGGTAGCATCAGACCCTTCGAAAAGCTTGTTGCGGCCAGGGAGCACCGGAAAACTTTCCGTGGCTCCCTGCTTTTCCTCTGCCACCATCCCGACCACATCTCGCTGAGTGGACTTCGCCCGCGTGCCGCCAAGCTCTTGGACGACACCCTCCCCGGCGGTTGCCCCATCCAACCGACAAACGGCGAAGCAAACCGCAAAATGACAGCGTTCGCATTCTTTCTTTAGGGGTGTTTGGGTGTGGCGTGGTTCGTGGTTTTTTTTTTGAAAGCTTGCGATAAGAATGGCAAAGCCTTACTTTTTGGAACTACAGATTTATGGGTTTTGGTAAACCAAATTCTATTTCTTTTATCTTTACAGTCTGCCTAACAGTAAGTTTCTGAAAAGCCCACCCAACCCAACCCACTCCGCCCCGAGCGGGAAGCGGGATAAAAGGGCTTCTCAGCACTTCCATTTCGTTAGTTTCTGTTATGTGTTAGCAATCATCATCGGGAAAAGATTTGATAGAGATATGTAAATAATGCATCAAAACTTGTTTGAACAATCATGGAAACAAAATATTTTTTCTCTTGTGTTTTATTTCTTTAAAGAGGGAGTAAGGCTAGGGTATTCTTTTACCAAAAAGGTCATTTCCCATCTTGTATCCCCTTCTGCGAGTGCTTTGGAAAACATCCCGATCGATTTCTTAACACCATCCAAAAACTCCAATCCGACATTAGAGAAGGTTTTGCGGAGACTTCGTCTGCCAAAGCCTGGCGGCTGGGAGGGGGTTGTTGGGTAGGCGTTTTTTAGCCTTCCACCCATTCTATGGAGTAGGCAAGGTTCGTGTCATTTTTGCGAGGGGTGGTGGTTCATGGAGTTGGAGCATCTTGTTCAAACAATTAAGTTGGGAATCACCCCAAAGGCTGTACGGAATCCCTCCCCTTTATTTTTAATCTTTCCGCCCTCCGCTTGTCCAATTTCTAATTCTACGCGCGTTTGGCCGTCTTGGTATATTTATAAGATCCCAATAAATAATTTACACACAGACACAAATATGTCAATACACTCTTTTTCTTATCAAAAATAAAGCTGCGCAGCTACAACATTCATCCAACACAGAGGAGAAAAAAAAAGAGACTCCGTATAAGTTGAACTGGTTTTCTGGATTTATCAAATTTCTCTTCACCCATATTCGAAAACCCATTTTGAACTACACCACTCAAGCTTCATTCAACGGTAAGAAAGTGAACCATTTGCTTATGTGTCCGTTTTCGCGTTTCTCAGGCGGCATGCCATTTTAGAGTGGTGGTGAAAACTTTATTTAACACCTCAAGCGTGCATCCGATAAACCATAGAGAAGAAACATGATTGAATGACCCTTTTTCGTTTGCTAAATCTGTATTGGAGATAACTGAACCTTTCCAATGGATTATTTATTTCCTGGTCCTCCTCACTTTTTTCCCTTGACGGACGTGTGAGGGCGCCTCTGTTTACCCTTATACCGTTCAATAACCTCTACCGTAGTATATTTCCAAGTAATTCTTTCTTCTATTATTTCGTTTTAAGAAAAAAAAGCGCTAACAATTATTGTGGTAATAGATTTGCTTCTGGTACTAAAGGTCTGCTGGTTTTACCCCTGGCCGTTGGCAACCGCATGCCGGGAAAAGGTGTGGATTTATGATTCCCCAGCCGCCCTAAGAAGATACTCCAGTGGATATGATTTTCTTACCGGGGCACCGCGTCACCACCACCAAGGTGAGGCAGGCCCTTGAATCCCAACTCGCAGGGCAACACCCTACATCTGCATATTGGAACCCTTGGGCTTGTTAAACGGCTGTTTTGGCACTTGGTCCGTGGGGTCAAAAAAAATAAAATAAAATAAAAATAATAATCAAAGACCCAGATATAGCAGTCATTTCTGGCATTGATGTGGTTTAAAATAAATCACAGCTTTTCGTATGTGTTTCTTATATTGCGTATGCGTTCTTTGGTCGGATATTGTACGCCTTAAAACGTACACATGGCTCAAAGAACAGACGCCATCACTAGGCCAGAGTTCAGGCGCAGCCACCCCACCACGCCTTACGAAGCGACCCTGGCATATATGTATTTCGCTGAAAATTTCTTCTTTCTGTTTCTTTGCCCTTTTTTTCCTTTGGCGCTGCAGCAAATTTCTCCATTGCAAAGGCGAAGGCGAGTGGAACCCATCCAAGCTAAAGCAGGGGAAGAGGCGCCGATGGCGGAAGCCGAAGGGATTTTAAACTCTTTTAAACTAAATCTTCTTTCAAAAGTTTATCTTGAAAATATGCGGAATGCCATTATGTAACAACACCCATGGTTCTCGGAATTCACATAAGGTAGCAAACAGGAAACTGGCATCAACCTCTGCCGCGGTTAGATTTTACGAGCAACGGAAAATAAAAAAAAAAAGAAACGCAAGAAAAAGGAAAGAAACAATTTAAGGCAGTATTGGAGATATTTTGAGGTCCGATAAAGACTCTTGTAGCCTCATGAATTAGATGTTTTCTTGGAGCCCTGGGGGAAAGCAAAAATACCTAAAGTGAGCCTCGCTAATTATCAAATCTAAGGGTGGTACAGGAAACCTCTTGCAGAAAAAAAAAAAACTTCCTTACTTAAAGAAAAAAAAAGGCACTACATACCAATAAATGTATAGTTTTCCTTGTATGTGTTTTGGGACACTTTCTAAAAAGTATTTTCCCGTGACTTGCTGTAGCGAACGTTTTACACTTTAGGAAGAAAAAGGTAAAGTTCCAAAAAACCAATGTGCCAATTAACAAGAGCGGATTGGTTTCCTTTGTGTTCGCGGCATCATATTTTTGAAAGGACTCGGCTCAACAAGGAACTCTTCGCAAATAGGAAGCAAAAAATTCTTTTAGTTTAGAATTGAAAGGCCGCCCGCCCAGTTTGTAGAGGAAGGGTCGGGAAACGCCGCCGTGACTTTCTGAGGCGCCACGCCCGATGCATAAGGGAAACTGCTCTTTTTTCCAAATCGGTCTTTATTTTATCTCCACCAATTGAGTGGTCGCAGTGGTGTTTTTCTTTTTTTGTATTTCCACTCGATTTGGGCCAAAAAATGGAGACGGTCCATAAAAAAAAACGATGTGGGAAGGGAAAAAAAAAGGATTCGCTCGTTGCTTTAACCTGGAAATTTGTGGTCCGTGAATCAAACGATTTCACCCATGACGTCCGGAAACGCAGGCACATTCTAGAAGCAAGAGTCTCCATAAATCTGTGATGTTTTGGGGAAACCTGAAAATATTACACCTAATTTCCTACAAAACCCCACCGTTATAGATCCTTAACGAAGTTAAGCGGAAAAAATGTTTCAAGGAATAATTTTAACTATTTAATTCCCCTTTAAGGCTCAGGGGGCCGCCGTTGTGGTACAGGAGGGTTTTCGGCAGACAAGCGAATCGCCGGCCCTTATAAGGGTTTTGTCAATTAATCTTTCGACTTATTAGATGCAAAAAGAAAAAAAAAAAGATCAACCGTCAATGTGTAAAAATGGATTCTGTAATATCATCAGAAATTGGGTTAAAAAGAGTGAAACAGTATTTTAATGCTCAAAATGTGTATAAATCAAAGTGTTTGAGATGGAAAAAGAAAGAAATATATCAACCACAAAGCATTTCCTGAAGCACATCTTCTGGGATTAGGTAATCTCTTGGAGATCATATCAGTGAAATATCAAATTATATGATAACCAAAGAAGTGATTTAAACTACAAGATCGAAAGAAGATTTACAACAGACTTTCCGTATGGCCATTGTATCTCGAGAAAGTTTTAGTCATAAGGAAAACTCTGACATCATGGCACCCCCAGCTTGGCCAAAGGCAGCGCGTTACAAAATTGCCGGGGCCCAGTGAACTAATATATATTCTCTGCGCAACATTGCCAATTACGCAGAGCAATCTAAGCCATAAAGAAAAGTAAAAAAAAAAAAAAAAAAACGGTATTTGAAAAACACTTTGCATATTATGGCTATTTCCATTGCATTTCTTTTTTTTAGTGAAAATCTGGAGATAAATGCGTGCACTTCCCAAAAAAAAGTGATGCCAACCAACCGCCAAAAGATAAATGAAAATATGTCTTCCAATAATCTTTGAATTTTCGTGTTTTTGGCCGTCGTTTTGTATGAGTTATCGACAGGCGCACGGTGCTTGCCATCATTCTTTCATACAACTAAAATGGTTTCAACCACCACCTGGTGCATCGCGGGTTGTTTCTCTGAAATGAGGTTCATAGGATCAAGGAAATAATGTATTTAGGCATAAAACGCATTAAAAAAAGAGCAATATCTAGTTTTTCTTTTTGCTGTTTCTTGAGTTTTGTTATTTTTTTTTACTGGCGGCCACGAGGTAAAAGAAAAAATTCCAATTCGATTATCAAGATATAATTAAGTTTGCTGGATTGGGGTACGATTCCTGAAACTTTATGGAAACTACCAATTGTTAACTGCCGAGCCGTACTCTCCCATTGCCGGCCTTTATTGGTGGGAATCAATGGGGTTGGAAATCAACAAACCAACCCAAAACAAAAAATGAAAAAAAAAATTTAAAAAAATGGATAAACCTACTATGTTGAAGTTATAAGAAATCAATCGCACGCACCTTCCTCTTCTATCAATTTTTGACTCTCGGGAGCAATTTGCGTTTTCTTCATTCCCATTATTTTTTAGGCGGGGCCATCTGTTTGGTGCAACATAATGGCATCAAAGGCGTCGGCCCTCACAGCACTTCTCAAGGAACGTCTGTGACTGAATGGATTGTGTGAAAATCGTTTGCGCTTTTGTGCTGTGTCGTCTCGGGACTGGCCCACATAATCCAGCCAATCTCCTTTTGGGAAGGCATGTTTCCCCATTTTTTTTTTATAACCCCGCGCAGTCAAACGGTGGTGCTATTTTCCGGTTTTGCCTTCTTCTTGGCGCCACTTATTTGTCGATATGGGGCCTTTCCGGCGCATGGTTTGGCAGACTTGACACGCAATCCAATCAAAGAAAAAAAGAAAGAGTTTTTTTTTTTCTTGGCAAGTGGGACGCTTGCAACCTTTTTTTTTGCGGATGACGTTCTGCAACCGTTGGCGGCAGAAAGGCTGATATGTCACGATTCCCTTTCGTGATACGAGTTTTCAATTTCCCATCTTTTTTTTTTTTTGGTTCAAAAACAAAAGAATAATCCTTTCTGAAACCAATTAGAGTGGCCGACATCGTAGCAATAGTTTGTAGAGACGCCGTGGGTTCCATTGATGGAGATACGTTTTTTCTTTCTTTATTTAGCTAGCGCTCGGTGAATGGATTTGATATCCTCTGCTTACATGAGGGTTTGCTCCAAGAAATTTGGTTAAACCCATTTAGGCGACAACCGCCGGGCAACCACAAAACGAGAAGGATTATAAAGTGAAAATGTTTTTCGGCATGATGCCGGTGGGGTTTTTTTTCTTCGCCCCTGCAGGTTGAAAGTGGCTGCATTTCCCTTGGGTTTTTAACTTGCCTGGGGTCATTTGGGTGAGGCGTTTTCCCCTTTTCTTTCCAAAAGTGTTTTTTTTTGACAGCTTCTGAAAAAAATGATCGAGTATTACGTTAATAGGAATCAAATGGTGTATAGACTTAAACTTCTGCAATATGATTATTCTTTTTCATCTTCACACTCTCTCAAACGTATTTTTCTGAAAAAAATTAAGCTTATAAATAATGAAAATGATAAGTATGATCCGTCTGTCCTACTTCAGAAAAGCGCGGTTGACCAGTACGCAGGCGTTCGCAGTTTTTCTGGCCCATGACGGCTCTACGGCTTTTGCATTTGAATTTCATCCAGAGGAAGCTCTGCATTTAGGTTATCACATGGATAATTTGTTTACACTCGAAAACGGCATACTGATGGTAAAAATGGAGCCAAATACATCCATGAATTGGGAGGCCCGCGCCCTTCCACGATGAGTTTCGCTATGCCAAGAGATGCGGCTTTTCCACATGCCGTTTTGGAACTACGTGTACGGTTCATTGCAGATTGGGAGGCATTGGAAGAAAAACAACCACCATCATACCACCAGAAGCAACGTGCAGGAACGCAATTGGGGGACGACAGTTTTAAGGCAGAGCCAAACGCAAAGGTAAAGGTCCAGGAGATGCAAAGACAAATGACACAAATTTGCCATTAAACCACAGGGGCAACAACACAAATGAGAGAAATGCGTCCACAATTGTGGGCGATTCAGAAGCAACTGGGGGAAAAGCAAGCGCAACCCGCGGCAGCACTGCAGCAACTCGTTCAAAGAGAGATTCGGGCGGTGGAATTATTGCAACAAATAGTGCGGGAGCAACCCAATGCAAGCGCGGCGGAAGACAAATATCGGAATGACTGCAACGCCCTCAACAAAACCATTGATTTACCACAAAGCCCATGGAAACGGGATAAGGCACCAACGGCGCACCAGGAATGGCCTAAAATTAGGATTTCAGGGGATCACAGGGCCCCCGGCTGCCAGCAAGGAACGGCGGCGCCAGGCCAGAGGAGCGGATCTTGCTTTTAAAGGAATAATGGACTATTTGAGGGGGTATTGCCCAACCAATTGGCGACCGCATGCCGGGAAAAGTTTTTCCCATGCCGGCGAACCCTTCCCCAGATTATGGCGAGGCATGGGGCGATTTTCTGCAATGAACGCGCCCTGTTCGTAGTGAAGGGGTGGCGGCGCAACGGGTTCAAATGGGACGATGGCCTTGCGCAATGGCGCGGGCAATAAAAACGGTTAAGGGGCTTCCGGGGGCGAGGGTGCAGGCCATTCGGGGGCCATCGTTGGGCTTCAAAAAAACAGGGCAATCCTTTCATACAGGCCGCCATGAAGTGTCAGGAGAAAAATCCAGCACCACCACCATCCAGCATGGCACGCTGTTTCAGTTGTAGCCGTATCGGGCTTCATAGCTCTACGCGCCGTGTCGCTTTGCTAAAAGAAC
>NW_021639935.1:13431-16119 GCF_002087225.1 Trypanosoma theileri
GATCCATTGCGTGGCCGAGGGAAAGAAGACCCAGGATGAATACGAGGCCGATGTTTCTTTATGCAACGTTTCCCGGTGCCAGGGTGCAGTTTGCGACGAAACCGCAACGTTATTTGATTTAGAGGCATCATTTTTTCCAGGCGGCCCTCCCGGTTAACATGCGAGCAAGTTTCCGTTGCCGCACGGAGTCCGGAGAACCAGTCGGGTTCACTCGCCTTCCCATGGGATGCAAATGTGGTCCTGGTGTTTTAAATACCATTACAAGAGTTTTGGCCGGCGATCCTTTATTGGCTTTGCCGATGCAAGCGTCGCTCAAGAAGTTAAAAGTACACGTTTGGATTTATGATATCAGAATAAGTAGTCTACGCGAAAAGGTGGAAGTTTGGGGCACCAAATCGCGCATAACATGCAAAGCCGTGGGGCCACTATTGGGGAGCAACACCTTCAAGCAAAGGAATATGTTTTCATAGAACGCGCTTCAACCACAAGAAAAACACGGTTTCTTTAAGGAAAAAGAGAATAAAGAGGTTGGAAGAAGCACAGCCATTGGAATACACCACAGTTGGAGGCTTGGAAAGTAAGTTTCGCATGCGATGTGCGCAACGGGGGCGCGGGGTGAATCCCTTTTCCCTTACTATTTCTTCTTAAAAATAGTGCGATGGCGTTTGTTTCGTTTAAATCGGGGTTTAATACGGCCATAAGACAAGAGAAATTTACCACCAAATGCGCGGGAAATTTTGCAAAATTGGCCCAACACCCTGCTAACAAACGGGCCAGTTCACCCACCGCGGCGGTTACCATCCACCGCAACGCTTGCAACAGACGCCACCATGTACGGATGGGGGGCGTTGATATTCAGGGATTCGGGGGAAGTTCTGGCCGCAGGCAGTGTGTGGGAGCATTCGCACCTCACATGATATCGGAAGCACGGTTGCGTGTAGTTAATCTCGCATTACGCGATTTAGAACACAACTAACCAGCCCCTTCGATATTCGCATGCGAAGAGCAACGGCGACGATGTACATTATGCAAAAAGGAAACATGCATTCACTGGCTTTAGTGTCGGAAGCCATGCCATAAATAGGTAGTTTTGAGTTCGCAAGGAATACGAGACACTTGGAGTTACTTCGCCTCAGAGGACAATCCGGCGGTTGGCATATAGAGATGACAAACCACAGCAATATGGAAGTGTCTAAAGGGGTAAAACTTGCGATGGGGAGAGCAGGGGGCAGGTCAAAAGGGCTTCTTAGCAATTCCACTTCGTCAGTTCTGGCATTAATCAGAGAACAACTATAGAGAAAAATATAGGATGCACTTATATTTTTCATGTGGAAGGTATGGTTCTTAAAGATAAAAATTAAATTACTCTTTGATTCTTCTTTTTATTTGATTTATTAAGGGGTGGGGGTAAAGCAAGGTTTAAATTATTCTTCCTTTACGATGGGGTTGGGAATAGTTGAAAACTCTTGCTTTCCCTACTTCATCGCTGGGAAAGATGGGTTTGAAAGGTATTCCGCAAGGATCACCCTTCCCCGTTCCCCTCGTGACATGGTGTGGCCATTCAACCGCACCTTTTACTCGGTGGCACGTGGCGCCATGGACAACGAATTCCACCAATGCACGATACAAAACAACAAAAACAAGAGACCTTCCGGTATTAGTCTGCCTCTCATGCGGTCGTCAATGTGTATGAGTAAATCAGGCCTAACTCTACACCGAATGTCACGACACGGGTATCAACCTACTCGTGCGCACACCAGTCAACGTGACGAATGCGAAGAAACAGCTCTGCACCTCTTGAGTTGCCCCGCTCTTCATCCACTGCGAGTTCAATTTGCGATAGTTGATGATGTACCCCTGATGAAACTATGTTTTTCTAAGCGGTTAGCACAGTTCTTTATTGCGGTGGAGCGGAACTTTATTATACCACAGTTTTCACAACCAAGAGAAACCCTGTGCAGCCTACTTCCCATTCCTCTATAAAATCACTGACGAGCTCGAATATGGAAACCTTGATAGAAGAGTAAGCTCAAGGCCCCTGTCACTGACCAAAACAAACAACAAAATAAATAGGAGTTCATTGAGGACAATCCATTATAAAAAACCCAAAAATAATAACAAAAGGAGACTTGAGGACGGGTTTGGGGTAAGAACAGTGAGGATGGAGAGATCTGGTAGGGTTTACTCGATCAGATTTCTCGCAGACTGGTTCTCTCGTTTGGGAACGGGCTACAACCAAAAAGCATATTACAAGAGCTTGAGGATCCTATTAAACGAAGGGATCTTCTTTTTCAGAGCCACTCTTAAGTCGGTAATTAAGATACTCTACGGTGTGCGGCTGATAGCCGTACCATTGGAGTAATATCCATTAAGACAGGAAGAACGAAAATAAAAAACAAATCCATGATAATACGGAGTCCCATGGGTGGGGGGTGGAAAGGGGATATGTTTGATATTACCCTCCTAAATAAAATTATGGAGGAAAGAGAGTGGAAGTACATTTGGAGATGGGGATGATCTGTGTCCATGATCGCTGCAGCGGTAGCGGGAATGTCCCGTCGTTTTCGTGCTCGTGCAAGGAGTGTATTTTCATGAACGTTGTTTGTGACGTTGGAGATGCGAACAACAGTGTATTGCGAGCAGTGCTAATGCAAACGAACTACAAACAAACAATGCCACAGTTCTTGA
>NW_021639935.1:16560-20711 GCF_002087225.1 Trypanosoma theileri
GACTGGAGGATGGGTTTTGGGTAAGAAAAGTGAGAGTAGAGAGATCTGGTAGGGTTTACTCGATCGGATTTCTCGTAGACTGGTTCTCTCGTTTGGGAACGGGCTACAACCAAAAATCATATTACAAGAGCTTGAGGATCCTATAAAATAAAGGGATCTTCCTCTTCGGAGTCACTCGCAAGTCGGTAATTAAATTGCTCTACGGTGTACGGTTGATAGCCGTACCATTGGAGTAATATCCATAAAGACACGAAGAAAAGAAAAAAAAACGTGATGTGGTGTGTGGGGTCCCTTTTGGGTGGGGGATGGAAGGGGATATTTGTGATTGTACCCTCCTCATGTACATCAAATGGGGGGGTGGGATTTTTTTTTTTTTTTGATGCTCTGGGAGAAGTAAAGGAGGCGAACCGGCATTCTGAGGGAAAAATAAAATAATAGTAATAAGGATAAATAAAGAGGTAATATGTGTGTGAGAGAGTAATTGTGTGTTGCCTTTGTTTGTAAAGAGTGGCATGATATTACAGTGATGTATGCAGTCATTTTTGTTATGGTTGTGAGTGAGTGGGTTTTAGATTCCAATTGTGGTGTTGGTATAAATATTATGGTCATGCATTGGTTTCTTTTCTTTTTCTGTTTGGAAGTGTGTTGATTATTGTACGGTCTCTTTGTTTTGCTGATGATTTGTGGTGTTGATTTTGTATGTTGCCGGGCGTACACTGTGTATTTTGGTGTTCAAACTGCCTGATAATGGTTTTATTATAATGAGAATACAGACACACTTTGTGTGTATGAATACCGAGTAAGATATTGGAGTGTGTGCGGAGACGATTATTTAATATTGTTTTGATACCATTTGTTTTCCACTTCTTCCAATATTCAATGTGTTGTTTCAATATCTGTGTAACTCTGGGTGTGTTTTATTGTGTGAGTGGTTTACTGTTGTTCCCTCATTGGGTTCTGTTTGATTGCTAATGTGATGTGTACTCTCTCTCTCTCTCTCTTTCTGTGTTGCTGTGTGCCCTCTGCCTTGTGTGTTAAATGTGCGTCTCTTTTCTCCTTTTTTTTCTTGTTACCACAGATCCAAACAACCCACAGTGACAATTGTAACAACGATGTTCGACCAACTGCGACGTGTGGTGTACCTATTGGTACTTCTGCAGTTCTGTGCGTGTGTGGTCCGTGCAACCGATGGCAGTGGGGGAGAGGCGCCGGTTGAGGCGGTTGTGGAACGGACTGAACATGATGAGATGGTGGCGGCGGAGAATGTGACAGCGGCGTGGATAGAAAAGGCGTATGAGCTTCTTGTACAAGGTAGAGTCTGTATGACTGTGTGGGACGGAGCTGTGGACTCGTTGAACGGAAGTTCCCAACTTGTTGAGACTAGGGCTGAAGAGGTTAAGGATTTTGTGAAGATGGCGACGGCTGAAGAGGTTAAGAAGCTCGAAGAGATGGTGCTAGAGGTTGGAAAAGAAGTCAACACGACAAAGTCATCAATCCCTTATGTAAGGCGAGCAGGTGTTCTGTGCGAGGGTCCACAAGAGAGTTTGGAGGATGCGGAGAACAGATTCAACCAAAGTGTAAGAAGTTATTTGAATGAAAAAGCGGCAAAAACAAATAGGACCTATTGGACACTTGAAAAGGAATTGCTCGCAGAAAAGAGCAACAAAACTTACGGTAAGGTGGTGGCAGTCACGGGAAGATACAAGGAATTAAGAGGCCGGAGTCACGTTATCGAGTTCCATGTTCAGCGGCGTGTAGAGGCAGCAAAGCAATCAATGAAAGAAGCGAAGAATAAACTAGTTGCGATTAAAGTTGGAGAACCAATTGAGAAGAAAGGAGAAGATATCAAGAAGATTGAAGACCAGATCCAACAGATTGAAAAGACGATTGAAGAGATTGTGAAGGATGTCGGAGCGCGCAAAAGACGAAAAGACCCAAAAGCAAACGCCATGGATGGGAAGGTGAAGAATGCAGTGGATGAAGCAAAGAAACAGATAGCAACGGAGAGAGAGGAGGATGAAAAGAAGCTGGCTGAAGAAGTAAAGGCAGAAAGGGAAAGAGAAGCCGAGGATAGAAGAAAGCAAGAACAGGCCCAAAGGGAAAGAGAAGCCGAGGAAAGAAGGGCACAAGAACAGGCCCAAAGGGATAGAGAAGCCGAGGAAAGAAGGGCACAAGAACAGGCCCAAAGGGATAGAGAAGCCGAGGAAAGAAGGGCACAAGAACAGGCTCAGAGGGATAGAGAAGCCGAGGAAAGAAGGGCACAAGAACAGGCTCAGAGGGATAGAGAAGCCGAGGAAAGAAGGGCACAAGAAAAGGCCCAGAAGGAAGAAGAAGTGAGGGAGAAAAAGGATAAAGAAGAACAGCAGAGACGGGTTGCGGAAGAGGCGAAACGGGCAGCAGAAAAGGTCACAAAGAAGAAAGACGGCAGCAGTCCTGCGTTGGTGCACAGTCCCTTATTGTTGATTCTGTTGTGTTTGTTGGGTTGCACTCTCGTGTGCTGATCGGTGTTCCCATGACACAACTGTACAGTTAACCTTTGTTTGAGTGGACATGGGCGCATTGTAAGGGCACTGTTCTTTTGGTTGGATATCAGCCCTTCTTTTTTCTCTTGCAGCACGATAAATCTCTTGTTTGCATTTTTTTGCTGGACAAATCTATTGGGCTACTATGACACTCAACACATGACAAACCATTATTTTGTGAAGGGAGTGTCCTCTTTGTTTGATGGCATTATGCTCTGGGCTCTGTTTTGCCGCCATTTACTGTGTCCTCCTGGTGATGTGTGTGTTCCGTGATATTACTAACTATTGCTTTTACCCATGGGAATGGGATACAATCCCGATGTGTTTTAATTGCTGTGACTGAAATGTGAAGAATGGCAGGAGGTTCAAGACACACAAACACGCACACTACCAACCCTCCTTCTCCTTGTGTGTGTGTGTGGACTGTCATCATGTGTGCATCATTCCCATTGCTTGCCCTATACGAAAGACACACACACACCTACTGCAGGGAATTGTGTTGCTTGCCCTCTGAACATATTCACATGGTGATCACGGCTTTTTTTTCGTGTTTTGTTTTCATTATTTTGCTTTTTCCTTACGTGTGCGTGTGTTTCATTGTAATTTCATTGCACATTATGTGCAGCTGTGTGTTTCATTTCTTTTGCGTTTCCGATACACCTTGTGTATCTTGTGTGTTCATTCTTGTGGGATGATTCTTTCTTTCATTATATACAAACTGCTGCAGGGACATCAAGAATAAAGATATGGGCACGGCACGTTCAGTACACAATGGTTTTCCGTTGTTAACCTTGGGATGGATTGGACTGTGTCCAGGCATCGCAGCCACATTAAGTAATGAATTTTTTTTTTCTTGTTACATCTTTGCTCTATTATTGTGTCTATTTCACGCAGTCACTCTTTTTCTACATTTTTATTTTGGTATAAAGATCGATGGGTTGTCGGTGTTTGAGTGTGCCCCTCTGTTGTGTGTTCCTTTGTGTGTTTGGGTTACTACTCACACCGCCCACGTAATGAAAACACATTTCTTTGTTCTCACCTTTTCTCTCGGTGTTGTGTCACTCACGGTATTGCCACGAATATATTTCTGCTCTTGTGGTGTGTGTGGCTTGCTTGAGTGACTGCAACCTGCGGGGAGGGACTGAGAGTGTTCCGCTTCGGCTTCACGTAATGGATCTGTTTTTTTCTTTTTCGGGTGTGTTGATGTGCTGGTGTGGGTGAATGTTTTTCTCTGATGAGAGTGGCACCTGTGATTATTGTGTTGTGTGTGCTTTGTGTGCTGTTGGTATCCTGTTGTTGTTGTTCTTTTCTTTTGTTTTTATTTTCCTCTCTGTAGGTGTGTGGCTTAGTGTACATTTTAGTGAATGCGGCAGTGCCTCTCTGATATGAGCATGTGAGACTGTCATTGTGTGTGTGTGCACTGTGAGTGGGAAGGACACCGTTGTGTTGCTGAACCACTCCACTGTGGGGTTTGTGGGGTTTGTGTGAGCGGCATGCTTCGCTTCGGCGGGGCTCGAGGGGCACTTTACGTCCCGAGGCGCTGAACCTTGAGGCCTGAAATATCATGCTCAGGGATTTTGAACTTGAGAGAAAAAGAAGAGTGAGGATGAGGAAAAGAAAGGATGAAAC
>NW_021639935.1:20787-22007 GCF_002087225.1 Trypanosoma theileri
AGAGGGGTGGGGAGGCTCCCGGGGGTGTTTCACTTATAAAATGAGTGGGGTTGGGAATGGTGGAAAACTCTTGCTTTCCCAACTTCAACGCTGAGTAAGGTGGGTTTGAAAGGTATTCCGCAAAGATGACCCTTCCCCGTTCCCCTCGTGACGCCATGGTGTGGCCATTCAACCGCACCTTTTACTCGGTGGCACGCGGCACCATGAACAAAAAGAACAAAGAGAAAAGGGATTCACCAAACCCCCATGATAAAGGCAAATTCCGCTATGGTGATGGTGTTAAGGCGTTCCGCTACTGCCATGTGTGGTGTGAAAAGGAAATCCATGGGAAATGCAGAAAAGAAAAAATAAGCACAATAAGAACACTTTCCCCCANGGAAAACTCTTGCTTTCCCCACTTCAACGCTGAGTAAGATGGGTTTGAAAGGTATTCCGCAAAGATGACCCTTCCCCGTTCCCCTCGTGACATGGCGTGGCCATTCAACCGCACCTTTTACTTGGTGGCACGCGGCGCCATGAACAAAAAGAACATGAGGGTGTTAGTCCTTCCTTCCCTATGATAAAGGCAAATTCCGCCATGGAGATGTGCTAAGGCGTTCCGCTACTGCCATGTGTGGTGTGAAAAGGAAATCCATGGGAAATGCAGAAAAAGAAAAAGAAAAGTAAGTACGATAAGAACATTTCGTCGCAGAGGTATTTGGTTTGTTGGCACCCCACCGCCTGCCCCACCACAACAATGTATGGAGTATGTTTGGCTTCCCTGGGAGATGGAAGTGCGTAAGCTGGGCGCCGCGATTGGACAGCCCTTATTGCCAAGGGCGCGCCGCGGTTGGCATCAGAGGTCCTCGGCAACCCACCCCGAGATGTTGGCAAAAAAAAAGTTGAGGAGGGTACGGCACCCCGGGTTCCAGCCCCACCACTGATCGCCGTACTAACAAGGCCTGTGGCCGCTTAACTTCACAAATCGGACGGGATATGGTGCATTCGGCCAGGTGTGGTCGTACCCGAAATGCCCGCAAAAGAACATATTTTGTCCCCGGGGCGCCCTTCCCAGCCCCGCCTCCAGGGGTGAATTTTCAGTTTTGCGAGTGCCGTGCGTTTCCCGCCTCCGTGCTCTACTGGGCCTCGTTACGGTGGTATTGGGGCGCATTTTCGCACATAAGCTAACCCTTGCAGGTGTTGGGTTGTTCCGGTGTTTTGGGTTGTGCCGGCCTGGTGGC
>NW_021639935.1:23615-25911 GCF_002087225.1 Trypanosoma theileri
AACTCACAGTGACAATCATGACAACGATGTTCGTCCAACTGCGCCGTATGGTGTACCTGTTGGCACTTCTCCAATGCTGTGTGTGTGTGGCATACGCAGAATGTGAAGAAATGGATTATGAGGATGCAATGAGGGATGCGGAAAACGTACTGGGAGAGTTACGAACCAACGCGCTGGGTTCTGTTGTGGATACAAGTGTTTGTCTGGCCGAGTTGGAGGAGAAGGTGGATGTATGCAATAAAGGTAAGGAGAAAGTCGTAACTGTTGCGTCGGAGGCAGATAAGGTCGTCGAAGAGATGCAGGGTATGTTTGTTGAAAATGCCGGTGCACGCGTGGGAAAGAGTGCACCGAAAGATCTCACGGAATTAAAGAAAAAACTGGAGGAGGCCAAGGTGAAGGTGAACGCAACGGTGAAGGAAGTTAAAGAGATGGCGACGTTAATCGCAGTTGCAGCGGGCGTGCAGGTGGATTGTCAGTCTTCATTTGGCAACCTAAGTGACTGGGTAAAACAGATTAAAGCAAAGAGGTGGTATTTTGATCACATACTGCGAAACAATTTTACGGGGTGTGTGACTGATGAAAGAGAAGAACTCTTGAGGGATTTGAATGATATAACCGAAGAGCTGTATAAAATTGAGCTGAATATGAGTGACAGATTCTATCGCTCTGCCGGAGTTAGGGAAGAGGCCGTCGTGCAGATAGTGGAAGCGAAGAAGGAGATGAATAAAACGGTTGAGAAGTTCAATGCGACAGAAGCAAGCATCACGGAGGTCAGCGAAAGGCAGTCGGAAGGTAGAGGTGAGCTTGACGAAATCAAGAATGATGTGGTCTCAACCAAAGCTGTGTTGGAGACAATTATGGAACTAAATGTATCAAGCACTGGACCACGAACGGCGCCGCTCAAATCCAAATATAGAGGGAGGACATTTACTGTGAGTGACGAGGAGGTGGGCACAACAGTACGCCACGGTAAGAGGCGTGAAATTGTGCCGCAGAGGGATCCTTTGGATGTGCGAACAGAAGAGGCTATTACAGAAGCCAGAGTTGAACTGAGGGAAAGACAGGAAAAAGAAAGGATCATTGCCGAACAGAGGAGACGAGATAAAAAAGAAAGAAAGAGAGTGGAGAAAGAGAAAGAAAGAGGGAGGCTTGAAGCGCTGAAGCAAGAAGAAGAAGCAAGACAAGCGAAAGAGCGCGATGATGCTGCGGCACAGGTGCGGGCCGAAGAGGAGAGCAGAATAAGGCGGGCGAGAGAGGAAAAAGAAGAAGCGGAAGAAAGAGCAAGAAAGGCAAAGGAAGAAGTGGAACTAGCGAAAAAAGCCATAAAAGGGTCAGACGATAGCCTTGGTCCTGCAGTGGTGCACAGTCCCTTAATGCTTATTCTTCTCGTATGTGTGTTGGGTTGCACACTCGTTTGCTAATCGGTGTTCCCATGACGCAGCTGCACAGTTAACCTTTGTTTGAGTGGATATGGATGCATTGTGAGGTCACTGTTCTTTTTGTTGAGTTTTGATGTTTTTTTTTTTCTTTTTCAGTTCGATAGATCTCTTGTTTGCATTTTTATGCTGGACACATCTATTGGACTCCCTATGGCACCCATCACATGACAAACCATCATTTTGTGAGGGGAGTGTCTTCTTTGTTTGTTCGCATTATTATCTGGGTTCTGCTTTGCCGCCATTTACTGTTTCCTCCTGGTGATGTGTGTGTTCCGTGATATTAATAACTATTGCTTTTACCATGGGAATGGGATACAATCCCGATGTGTTTTAATTGCTGTGACTGAAATGTGAAGAATGGCAGGAGGTTCAAGACACACAAACACGCACACTGCCAACCTTTCTTCTCTTTGTGTGTGTGTGTGTGTGGACTGTCATCATGTGTGCATCATTCCCACTGCTCGCCCTGTACAAAACTCGCCCTGTACAAAAGACACACACACACCTGCTGCTGGGAATTGTGTTTCTTGCCTCATGAACGTATTCACATGGTGATCACGGCTTTCTTTTTGTTTTGTTTTCATGCTATTAATCCTTTGTGTGTCTCATTACAATTTCATTGCACGTTATGTGCAGATGTGTGTTTTTTTTGCGTTTCCGACACACCTTGTGTATCTTGTGTGTTCATTTTTATGGAATGATTTCTTTTTTTTCATTATATACAAACTGCTGCAGGGACATCAAGAATAAAGATATGGGCACGGCAGGTTCAGTACACAATGATTTTCCGTTGTTAACCTTGGGGTGGATTGAACTGTGTCCAGGCATGGCAGTCACATTAAGTAATGAATTTCTTT
>NW_021639935.1:27756-28868 GCF_002087225.1 Trypanosoma theileri
CGTTGTCGGGTTTTGCCCTTTTATTTTTTTTATCCCCCACCCGAGAAGGGAGAGGAGAGAACACAACCCAAGGCGGGCGGCCAACTTGTCAGCGTCTTGTGCGCAACAAGAAGAAGAGGGGTGGGGTGGCTCCCGGGGGTGTTTCACCTATAAAATGAGTGGGGTTGGGAATAGTGGAAAACTCTTTGCTTTCCCTACTTCAACGCTGGGTAAGATGGGTTTCAAAGGTATTCCGCAAAGATGACCCAACCCCGTTCCCCTCGTGACATGGTGTGGCCATTCAACCCACCTTTTACTCGGTGGCACGCGGCATAATGAACAAAGAACATGGGGGTGTTAGTCCTTCCTTCCCTATGATAAAGGCAAAATATACCATGATGGTGTTAAGGCGTTCCGCTACTGCCATGTGTGGTGTGGAAAGGAAATCCATGGGAAATGCAGAAAAGGAAAAATAAGTACAAAAAAAACATTTCGCCTCATAAGAACACTTTGCCCCATAAGAACATTTTCCCCCATAAGAACATTTCGCCTCAAAGGTATTTTGGTTTTTTGGCACCCCACCGCAACAATGTGTGAGGTATGTTTGGCTTTTCCCTGGGGGTGGAAGTGCGTAAGCTGGGCGCCGCGATTGGACAGCCCTCATTGCCAGAGGCGAGCCGTGATTGGCATCAGAGGTCCTCGGCAACCCACCCCAAGATGTTGGCAAAAAAAAAAGTTGAGGAGGGTACGGCACCCCGGGTTCCAGCCCCACCACTGATCGCCGTACTAACGAGGCCTGTGGCCGCTTAACTTCGCAAATCGGACGGGATATGGTGCATTCGGCCAAGTATGGTCGTACCCAACATACCCGCAAAAGAACATATTATGTCCCCGGGGTGCCCTTCCCAGCCCCGCCTCCAGGGGTGAATTTTCAGTTTTGCGAGTGCCGTGCGTTTCCAGCCCCCGTGCTCTACTGGGCCTCGTTACGGTGGTATTGGGGCACATTTTCGCACATAAGCTAACCCTTGTAGGTGTTGGGTTGTTCCGGTGTTTTGGGTTGTGCCGGCCTGGTGGCGTCGCCGCCGCCGTCTGTCACAACTTTGGCCGGGGTGGGGTGGCGGTTTTGTGGTCGA
>NW_021639935.1:30023-30764 GCF_002087225.1 Trypanosoma theileri
GGGGGCGGAGGAACTGGTGCTGGTGGTGCAGCTGCGCCTTTCTGTCGACTGCAACCTTGAACTTGTTTAAACGCCATACGAAGCATTGTGCGTTCTGCACTCGTTAAAAGGTGTTGGTTGGGTTCTACTTTGTTTTCAATGCGATTAGTTGCCTCCACCATAACCAAGTGAAGTGCACGTTCCCAACGATTACAGTCCGTTTTTTGGTGTTCTTCTTGTTCACAGGAATGACATTTGGAAGCTAAAAAGAAGAAAGAACGAACAGCAGTTGCTGCTCCACGCTTTCCATCCTTCAGAAGTGGTGCAGCCTCAAGTGTGGAGTAAATGATTTCCTCTAGACGTTGAGCAACCTTGATATTATTTCGCACTAGGAGAGTACCCAGCGTACAAACACCTAATCGAAATGAGAAAAAATTATCCGAGACAGGTGTGGGTAAGCTCTTCACACCATTTTCTACAGAAAATTGAAGACTTTGCAAACACTGTACTACCTCATCACGTATAGAAAGAGGNCATCTTGAAATGGATCGCACCCCAAACGCAACGGCGTTGGTCGAAATTCCTGTCTGAGGACAGTTGCGGCGCGGCATGCACTCCAAACATGCACGGCACAAACACAACCACTTTGCGCCCCTCTCCAAACGAGAGAACATGCATGAGCGGCATGCTTCGCTTCGGCGGGGCTCGGGGGGCACTTTACGTCCCGAGGCGTTGGACCTTGAGGCCTGAAATATCATGCTC
>NW_021639935.1:31593-32302 GCF_002087225.1 Trypanosoma theileri
TGAAGCAGGCGGCCTCTACAACAGTTGCGCCTCTGCTATTTTGGTGTTCTATTGGTTTTTATTCTTCTTTTGGTCGTTCGTAGCCTCTGTGTCGTTGTGCTGCTCCGCCTTGGTGGGTTTAGACGGTGTCCCGGGCCGTCTCGGACTTGTCCGTGTGGCGGGGTTGGGCCCCCACCCTTGTATTTTTTTGGAGGGGTGCCAGGCGCGCCATCTGGTTTTTGCCGTTGTGATTTGTGTTTTCTACATGTGCTGGTGGTGGTTGCGCTCTTGTTTGCGGCGCCGCGTGTTGCGCTTTGGCTGTGGGCCTCTGCCTCCCTTGGGTTGGGTTGGGCTGGCCGCCTCGGGCTGGGTTTTAGAATAAGACGCCCTTGGTGATGAGGGTTGCCTTCGTATGGTGTCAGGGTGGGGTAGATGAATTTATTCAAAGAAACCAAATGCACTCACTAAATGTTTGAAGTGGGTGGTCTCCTTTAAAACCAAATTCTTTTTATTTTTCTTTTTAATACATGCGTTTTTTTTTGGCGTCATTTTCCTTTGATTGCGTCACCATTTCTTTCGTCTACGTTTCAAAACAATAAAATAAAAAGAAGTAACGGGAAGAAAGGTATGAAAACTATTTTTTTTTATTTTTTTTATTTTTTTTATTTTCATTTGTTGCCATTATGCGGATTCATTTTTCTTTTATTATTATTATTATTTGCTCTTGATT